>NC_056739.1:454062594-454145239 GCF_019279795.1 Protopterus annectens
GTTGGTGACACTTACAAGGGTATCTTATTTTGCTGCTGAGCAGTAGTGGGGCCTTGTACTTTGTACTAACATTTATGAATATCAGGCACATGCAGTGCTTGTAAACTGCTATACTGTCCTTAGTTTATTAGATGGCTACATCCTTTGATATTTCTGGGTTGTACTCCTACATGAGGGTGTGCTTGTGGAAGCAGTTCTACAGCTATTCGCAGAGTGTGTAACAGCAGACAGGCTGATATGCCTGTGTGTTTCTGACACTTGCAGGCCTCAGATACTCTCAGGTATATATTTGAGCAGCCTTAGGGAATGGTACATATCAGTGGGATACACCCGTGATATATTGCAGATATTCTACAGTTGTGACTGTGGGGTATTTTGAGCATATGTATTACTACACCATTTCTGACATACAAGTAGTGTCTACTTTAACTTATTCACAGTTACCATTATGTGGGATTACCCACCTTTCTGCCTATTGTTAGCACATTTCACAGGTAGTCAGTGAGGCACAGTTAACATTTGCTTGCAAATCAGGGACATCCCTGTAAATCAGTCACAGTTGGGAGGTCTGGCCTCTTACCTATTCAAATATGGCGGTGTTTATCCTGCTCTGATACTCTGTGGGGTTTGCAAGGCGCTACTGTAACATTAGTACCTACTAGCATGCCTGTTTCTCTTATCACACTAATGTAATGCAATTCCACAAGAATTGCCAGTAAAGATACAAGAAACAAGCTTTGTGTAATAGCCTTTCTATATTCCCTTTACATTCAGTCCTTCTATTTCATGATATATTGCTTTCAGCACAAAGCTGTAGTATATCAGTCATGACTTAGGGGTAAGTCATGCAGACTAGTGTTTCCAAGGTCCTGGGTTCGAGACTGACAGGGGAATTTTATTTTTCTGCTGAGCAGACTACAGGCCTTGTCATTCAGAGTGGCTAATGCACTTTTAAGCAGTTGTAAGTGGGTTTGAGCTGGTTTGCACGGTGCCCACGCATGCGCACTGCTGCTTAGCTTCACGCACACATGCTTAGCTAAGCACGCACAAGCGCACACCTGCTGACTACTGCTTAAAAGTGCTTACTCTCGCTAACACCCGCGCTTTCTTTTAAAGAAAAGAAAATGGGGAGATAGGAAAGTGGTGAAAAAGGGGGCACAAAGAGGGTAGGACAGTAGAAAAACAAGCTTGGGATTTGCAGAAAGGATGTAGGGAAGGCCCATAGCTGCCCATTTCTTTATCAGCAACAGCTGTGCATATGTGTGTAATTTGGTGTGAAATTTGAAACCTTCAACCCCTGAGAAAGGGGTGAGGACAACAAAATATGTTGTACAGCCAATTTTAATTATCAGTTGACATGTCCAGCAGACATATCTGCAAAATGGGCAGCTATGTATGGGGCGTAATTTTTTTGTGGGAACAGAGTGCCCTTTTTTATTTTTTTTCAGGTGAGAGTGGAATGCGAGGTACAGGAAGTAGGTATATTTGGTGAGGTAGTTCGGGGAGGTAAACAGACAAGACAAACAAGATGCATAAAGGGGCGGAGTATGACACGTGGGGGGGACACAATTGATGGGGACGGATGTTTGGATATCACGAGCCCATGAGCCCACAGATGGCAACAGTGGAACTGAGATCCCCACCCATGGGCAGTTACCACTGCGCCTTCACTGTCCAGGACGGGGCTGTGCTGGGAGCTGTATAGGATGGGCAGGCACACCCGTGAGTGGCACCACCCATGCCTCAAGCTGACGTAGGGGTTCAAGCACAGAATGCCTGATCTCGCTATGCACCACAGACTGGACACTTTGGGGGGTGAGTGGATGTTCTCCTCTGGCCACGCTTGCAGAGGGGGGACGAGCCCCATCCCCTGTAGCGCTTCCACCCGAAGGTGGCACAAGGCCACCGGAAGAGGTTCTGGCCTGGGCACTAGTGCCAGGTGCACTCGCCAGCTGATGTGGGGAGGTGGGTCCGCTGGAACCCGCCTTCCCTCTTGTCCTATGTTTAGCAGTAGTTTATGACATTTTGGGTTAGTAACAAACAACGCCATTCAAAATTAGTTGTAACAGCATGCATCAGTATTCCCATTAACCAAACACCCATGAATTCTAAACATTGAACAGCAAGCATAACACATGCATATTTAGAACAACAGTACACAATCCAACAGCATGCAGGGTTGATTGATGGCAACAGGCTATCAGGTTTGGATATATGAAGAGGGCACATGCATCAACGTACATGCAGATATGTATGAACCAACAGGACAAATGTCCATGGGAATTAATTGTGAATACACATACCCAGTTTGGTGTGGAATGGCATTATTTGTGAAATAGGGTAGGGTGAAGAAATATTACATTAACAACTTAAACTACCTATACATATGCTGTACATTTCTAGTAGCTGCAGATATATATACCCTACATGTCTTAGTACAGTTTCCTATATGTAACCTTAGGAATGTTGGTGGTGGGAATGTTACTGCTACATTAATATAAATTCCATTTTTGTTCATACATGTTCATATCTGGCTGTGTTCAGGTACAGCATCCTGCTACATTTGATTTATATGTCTCTAGACAACTGTGAATGTTCAGTATTTCATACAACCATACTATATCCATATTGCAAGGGTACAGAAACATATCCAAATTGTAGGACAGACACATTCCAGGTTCAGTACTTTCTTAAACCCATTTCACTCTTTGGTTGTGGCTGTCTCATTCATTTCATAATATACTGACTGCAGTATAACTTTATTCCAGACTTATTACAGCTTTCTTGGTCGATTCATACCTCTTTCTCACACTCTCACTTGTTTTATTTTTACAATTCATGATGGTACTGAATTCTAGGCATTATTAACATTTCTTACTTGTTACAACAATCCTTTCCAACAGACTCCCTTATTTCATATGGCAGATTTTAAAAGGGGATGTATTTGACACATGTCTATCCTATGTAGATTGTTCACCAGTCATTTTCAGGCTGAAGCAGTTATCTGATATTACAATACAGGTGGAAAATCTCTATTTGACACTTATTTAATGTTTATTTCTGGATTACAGGCTGCATCACTTATCTAATCATACAGTACTAGCAGAATCTTTCTTTTAGGCTTATTTGAACTTTATTAATATGTGACTACACTTAACTCTTTTACAAGCTGTCTCACTTATATTCTATAACAATTCCATCAAAATAATTACTAACCTGCCTGGTGGCTCAACCGCACCAGCCTATCAGCATAGGCTCGACGATTCATAGAACGGATACCTGCAGCTGTGATATAAATGAAGTAATATTGGAACATACATCTCCATAATATAGGCTAAGATAAATTTCTTACATACTTAATTACATGGATACTTACTCAGTAGTGGGGCATTGGGCATTTGCTGGGCCTCCTGGATCCAATGGTTCAGTTGGTCCTGCATACATCTCTTCAGGTCCGCATGGTGGTGATGGACCTGTTCACCAGTCCTTGGTATACCTGTGGCACTGGTGAGATCATGTGCCAACCGGTTCCATGCCTCTGCCTTGTATGCACCCCAGGGAACCTGGCCCTGCATGAGTTGAGCCTCATGATCGTGGACTAGGAGCCAAACCATATATTTGGACTCCTCAACACCCCACCTCTGTGCTCGGAAGCGACTGCCCTCTCCTACACCTGCCATCCAGCAAATGGGTTCCACAATCAGTTATGCTGTGTATTCCCGCCTATGGGGCTTATATATGCCCGTTTTCCCGCACTTATCTGTGATTGGCCATTTTGGACATATATCAGCTTATAAAATCCTGCTTTGTCATGCTTCTATTTCCATTCATTCCTATATATATGCTAATACTGCATTTCTCAGTACAACTGTCATGGCTTAGTGGTTTAGTACTTTGACTATGGAGCACAGTATCCTGGGTTCGAGCCTGGCCATTGCTTTTTTATTTTACTACTGTCTAGACAGGCTAGGAGGTGTGTCTGTGTACAGATGGGTTTGATACAGCTTGCTCAACGTTGCCCGTCGGTAAGCCGGTTGGTGCGCTGCGCAGCTCTGCGCAAATGGC
This sequence comes from Protopterus annectens, assembly GCF_019279795.1. NCBI lineage: Eukaryota > Metazoa > Chordata > Ceratodontiformes > Protopteridae > Protopterus > Protopterus annectens. The sequence goes on from NC_056739.1 coordinate 454,066,660, forward strand.
TTATGCTGGGTACCGTGTTATTTGGCTATGAGCACACATATTACGCTGTGTGAAGTGTTGCTCAGCTACAGGCACACATTGTAAGCATGTTAAAGCGCTGCTCAACTCCAGGCACTCATATTACACCTGTTAAACCGCTGCTCACCTGCTAGCAGTCATACTCATCTTGTGAGAGCGCTGCTCAGCTATGGGCACTTATGACATGTTTTTTATTTTATTGTCTCGGATTTCTTCAAAAATACATGGCCCATTTCATTACATTTTACTTAAATTATAGTTTTATATATATATATATATATATATATATATATATATATATACATACATATATGTCGGGATTGTTTCATGCTTATTTAACTAAATATAGAAAATGATGTTGTGGGGGCTCGATCCGTGACTACCTCCTCTTTGGCCAACGTCCCTACTGCTACACTATTGCTACTTGGCTTAATTTGCATATTTAGATCTTATATGCTTTTCAATGACTGCTAACTGTGGCTGAGCGGAGGGCATACCCACGCAACCGAGCGCAACTACGGGCAAACATTTTTGAAATTATAAAAAAAAAAAAATGAAACTGTTATTTTTACGTTTTACATTACAGTTGGGTTTATAGTCTGTGGGGGCATGTGTGGTGTTGTGTTTCTTGACATTTCTGCGGACTCACTAGTGGGAGGTTACTTTCAGGACTCTGACTCTTCTGGGGGCGTGTCCCTTTGCAGAACTCGACATTCAGACACGCCCCCTACTTTCCTACATGGACCGTGTTAGCCTAGGATGTGATTCAGCATGCCCTCATGCATATGCATGGCATGCTGACATCATACCATTTAACTGCAGCCTCCATGTAAGACATGTTAACTCTTACATGGAGGCTTTGTGAATCTTGCCCAGTGTCTCTTTCAGTGCAAGGATCAATGCAATGTCTTAACCAAATACCTGTGGAATACTAAAGTCTCATACAAGTAAGTGTTCAGTTCAAAAAGTGTTAAAATGTGTTTCTAATTATGTGCAATATTAGTCTACCTGTATGTCTGTGATGTAATAGCCAGATGTTACATGTGTAAATGTCTGTGAAAATAGTCTATATGTTGTCTGCGCATTGAGTTTGGAGATACGAAATGTCATTCAGTTTTTGCACTTGTTTGATTTTTGAATGACAATAAAGTTTACTTTGACTTTGACAAAGACATTTTCAGTTTCAGATACAGATGAGATATATTTCTTTACACAAATAGCATATAATTCTTAACCAAATTTCAGACTGGCTAAGCTGGTATATTTCACACATTTATTGCCCTACTGTCCCAAACACAGCTGGCATTAGCCCATCTCATCAAATTTCTCACAGCCATTATTGGTACTGTCTCAACCCTGTAACCCAGAAAGGCATGATCCTAAGAAGGAGTGAGAGAAGCCCTTTTGTAGTGTACTGTGAACCCCAGGCTCTGAAGAAGATAAATGGCAAAATGAAAATTTTTCAAAAGCATCTCTGGAGAGGATACCCGCATCAGATCGTTCAAGTAAGGAAAGATTTGCACTCCTTGAAGCTTGCAAAAAGCAATCACAACAGCTAGACATTTGGTGAATACCACCATGGCAGTACAAAGGCAAAAGGCAAAGCAGAGAACTGAAAATGCCAGGAAACAACATAGAAATGCAAAAACTTCTTAAATAGAGAATGGATAGGAATATGTATGTAAGCAGAACCAGAGACACCATCTCAGCCTTAGGGATCAAAAGAGGAAACAGAGTTTGAAGAGATTCTACATCTGAAAGGATGGCACCTTCAAAAAATTATTTTCATAACAGAGGTCTAGAATTGGCCTACAAGTATCCTCTTTTATGGTAATTAGAAGCATTCTTGAGTAACCCATTCCCCATTTGGGACACAGTAACCTTTCAAATACTACCCTGAGGCAGAAAGTCTCAAAGAATCTCTGGGGGGGGAAAGGAAGTTGTTCATGAGGAGGCTGAGGAGTGCCCATAAAAGGGGCATGGGATTTCAACACCATGAATTCCCCTTGGCAAATAATGGAGAGAACCCAAGAATCCTGATTAATCAAGAGCCAAGATGGAAGACAAAGATACAGGTGAACAGAAAGAGGATTGTGACTGGGAAGGGACTGATACTCATACAGCACCTGGTTTATCTGGCAAGGGCAACTTTTTGATTCCCTAAAGCATGAGTGACCTTAGCAGGTAAAATCTACATTTGCTGCTGCATAGCTACATTGAATAGAATGGTGAGCCATTTGAGATGAAGCCCCATCCAAAGTGCATAACTTTTATCCTCAGAGTCTGGGAGACTGGAAATAAGCAGACTATCCTGAAAATGAACAGCCAAAATATAGCTGGACAAATAAGTCTGATAATTAATAGCCCAGAGTACCACAAGTGTAAACCTTATTAACTACACATCCCATGGTTTTATTTTCTTTATCAGAAAGCAGTTATTTGGATGAAGGAAGCAAATGAAAATGCTTGTCAAAGGAACAGATACCACTAAAAGATCAGCTGAAGAACATTTCCAAAAGAAATTAAATTCTTCATGCACCCTATAAAGCCTATCAGTTTTCTTAGGATCAAGGGGCAGAGAATTATGAGCATTACAGGCATTACAAAAAACATCAAACAAAGCAGTCAGAACAGGAGGAATAGCAAAAGGTCTTGGGAAATCCATCTGCACCAACTCACATTACTTCCTGTGGATGTCTGAATCCTGAGCAAAACCACATTTAAAAATCCATCATCTTAGCCACGGTGTCTCCAAAAGAAATTTCTTCAAAATGAGTATTAGACCTATTACACTGCTCTTCCTCTGACCTACTGTCCAAAGGTGAAGGAATTTGATTTGAATAAGCCAAGGAATCCTCTTCAGAAGGTGACTCATCTCCAGATGCAGCCTGTTCTCTAGGCCTTTTAACTGGACTACAGGACCAAGGAGGAACAGGAACAGAAACCCCATGAGGAAGGTTTTGTTGCCACTATAGGATTAAACAACCCTTGAGTACAGGCCTGCCACTCACTCTCTGGATCTGTAGGAGTGGGAGAAACATGCTTTCTGTTTCTTTAAAATAATGTTCATCCTATAAAACTTTGAAAGCTTAGACACAGGATGACTTTCAGTAATCATAGTAGGAAACTCTTCCCTAATGAGAATCTGTGGAATACCTACAGGGCTATCTTAACTAATCAGGTGTGGCTCCCCCTGAATGCCAGAAATACATGCCTGCAAAGCCTCTTCGGGATCAGAAGATTCCGGTCTTACCTTTTTCACCTTCTTCTTCCTTAATGGCAGACACTTGGGGAGGGAACATACTTCCATTGTATCTTTAAAGGGAAGGCAACCTATTATGAAAGGTTACTGGTACAAAAGCCTGAGAAATGATTCAGGTTGTTTGGTTGTGCAAAGCTCCTAGACAAAAAAGACACTCACCGTGGTATACTATATGGAGAAGCTACCTCCACCACTAGCATTTACCCTTCCTGGATGTCATTAACCCTAGCAGCAACAAAAAAGCCTAGAAAAAAAACAAAAACACAATGGGGTACTTAACTGCTACAGCCCGGACTTTAACAACAGGCATAGTCATTCAACTGGGGAACAGAAATGCATTCCAACTGCCGATAACGGATGCAGGTATTCAGACCAATGACTAACGGATGCATTTGGAATGGTGGCAGCAAACAAGTTGTAAGGAAGGTACATCCAGACATCACCTTTATGCCTTATGCTACACGAGGAGCATACTTGTGATGTTTGGCATACCTTAAAGCAACATTAGGCTATGGTATACTGGCCGGATGTTGGTCTACCCTTGGCAGGGAATCCCAGATGTAAAAACACTGCAACAGTGAAAGGAAGGACATCATTGATGTCCTTATAAATTCTCCTTCTTCCATAAATCAATTGTGAAAAATGTTGAGGGTTGGTGGGAGGGTAGTTGAGGAAGAATGACACTGGACAGCACTGATGGAATGGTATAATCAGTACATAACTTCTTTATCTGATGTCAATTTTCATTCAATCCTCAATAGTTGTGGCATAGAGTCCACAGCTCCCTAAAATCCTGGGTGTACTACAAAGAAGGATATTCCTGAACACAATGCAGCTTAAGGCTGCTCTTCCCCTACAAATGAGATCCAGTTTGTAATGACTGATAGAGATATGAGGAATGACCCAAGTTGAAGCCACACATATGAAGTAAATGACGCTTTGGATCTGGGACCTGTTCCAATCTAAAGGCATAGGAGCAGAGCTAGTCAGTGATAATGTTGGAGTCAAAGAACTAATTCTGTTGGGATCCATCTTCAGACCTCTCAGAGCTATCGGATCCTGGGGCTTCAAAACCAAAGGATGGTTCAGAGAAGGAGTGACAACTGTGTAAGTAGTATCAGGTAGACTCACATATCCAATATGGGATGGAGCCAAAATAACACCCATCTTAATCTGAGCTCTGAGGAAGTTTTACATCATCCTGTCCACAACTACTTCAGAAAGACTTCTGGAGGACCTGGTGGATGGTGCTGATGTCTGAGGTCTAGAGTTCTTCTTGGGAGTTTTCATGAGGAGCCTGATGGAGATTGGATCGAAAAGTAACTCTAGGCCATGAGCTGTAGTAGTGCAGGACATACTAGTCTTTGGATACCAGGGTTTGGGATCCGTTGTCTGAGTTGTAGGCCTTGCTGATATGATAATTGGATCCAATGGCTAAGGATCCACATATTTTGGATCCTGAATTCATATCACCAAGTCTGAAGAAGTTAGATCAGATATGAAATTTCATGATGCAGTTCCAACGAAGTCCTAGAAGACTTTGGTGGTGAATTCTTCCTATGTTCAGGACACCAAAAACTACTACTGCCAAACTGAGAAAAGCAAAAAAAAGAGCAGGCAGGGATTCTTCGACACTATTAACATTAGCGCTTTCACTGAAACAAGTACATCAGCTTCTTCAGACTAAGTAAAAAACTCAGAGTCTCCCAGTTTAAACACTCACATTAAATGCAGAGCCAATAAACAATTGATCACAAACATGATGTCATAGTTCAATTTCTTAATTAAAGCAATATTACCAATTTATAAAAAAGTTTAAATTGTGTATACATCAAAAATCACTTCCAATAAAGAAATAAAAAAAAAAATTAAAACTACATCTTTAGGTTCACTGCTAAGCAAACTCTACCAAAGAGCAATAACTCTAAAACCCTAATTTTTGTACATTTAAAAACCACATAACGGATGTTACTACTCCTATTGTACAAATGCATATAAAAATGTGTGCAGAAAGCTAATGAGTCATGCACCTTAATTATCCTAAGCTGTCTAAGCATGTGTTATTAAATTTTAAAATGGTCTTAATAAAAGGTTATAATCATTTAGACTGATACTAAAATCCAGCATTATTAAGTTTTTTTCTAATGCTCAACACATATTAACTGGAAGAAAAACCTGATAAAATTTAGATTAATACAAATGAAATAGTCACTTCCTAGGCTCAAACCTGTTTTTATACATAACAGAAACTCCATCAAAAAGAAGTTTAATACCCATTCTTATCTAGTAAGGGCCTTCAGTTTTAATAAACATTTAATGGATAAAGGCTCATTTAAAAAGCACCAACAAAAATGAACCAGCACTCAGGAGACAGGCTGTTTAAATATTTAATGTGGCATCCATAAAACTATCAGCATCAACATCAGCAAACCGGTTTTGGCTAAAGTACCATAGCCTTCTTCAGTGCAATACAGCAAACACATGGCACATTCTGGTATCCATTTATATAGAAAATCCTTAAAGTGACAAGCACAAAAAAAATCACTTATATAAGCTTATAGTATGTAATCCTAATAAGGCTCAATGACTAGAAAAACAATAGCAAAAGTATCCAGTCACAGGCAGCAATAATACATCCTTCCTTATTCTTAGAAGCTGTCAGGTAGTTACTCTGAGACATTCCCTATGGGAATGGTGATTGATGTTTGGCTCAAGCATGTTTATGAAAAAATTCCATATATGATTAAAGATTTGTGGATTTTTTTAGGGAATTTAACACCTGATTTATGGAAAGAGGGTCTAATATTTATTACTATTGATGTAGCTGACCTGTTTTCATGTATACCAAAGGAACAAGGATTGGAATATTTTTACAATAGTATACTCAACCATTCACAGCTTGATTGGGAACAAACTTTGGTTATTATGGAACTTATGAGCATTATTCTAGATTACAATTGCATCTATTTTGAAGGGGAATATTACAGGCAGACCTGAGGAGTGGCCATGGGTACCGCATGCGCACCCATATATGCGAATTTGGTTATGTTGGACTGGGAGAGACAGTATATATTTAAGAGTCAGTATTACAAATACATTAGATACTATACTAGATTTTTGGATGACATCTTTATCTTATGGGATGGTCAAGAAGAGTTGATAGAAAAATTTACAGGTTATCTTAACACTAGCCAGTTTTTGAAATTTATGTATAGTGTTAGTAAAGAAGGTCTGGCTTATTTAGATACATTCATATCCAGCAATAATGAGGGATTTGAATCGAGGATATATAGAAAAAATAGTTTTTCCAATAATTACTTAGAATACAGTAGTAACCACCCATATAAGAGGAACAAAAGGATACGTTTATGTGTGTTTGATGTACAAATAAAATAATTTTCTTGGATATTGTCCGATGTGCATTGTGGATTGTTACAGCTTCTAAGAATAAGGAAGGACGTATTATTGCTGCCTGTGACTGGATACTTTTGTTTATAGTATGTAATACTTGTCCATCTCCCTATTATTCAGAACACAATTATATACAAAAATTTATGTTTCTAAAATAAACGTGAAATAACACTTTTTAAAGATCTATATATATATATATATATATATATATATATATATATATATATATATGGTTCTACCTCACTTCAACGACACGCCGGAACATCGACACGAAAACCGAGAGCACCAGAAGATCGAAAGCTGAGAAGACCGACACGGGACCCAGAAGATCGACAGTGGAGAAGACCGACCTGACGGATGAAAGCACCGACGCCGAGGATGCCGACATGGGGAAAGGCTGTGTAAGTATGCGGTAGTGACGGACGTTAGGGTGCGGTGGATATTGACGGTCTGTGGGGATAGGGGTGGGTTAAGTGAGTTAGGGTTAGGGGGTCAGGTAAGTGCGGTAGTGATTGTGTTTGGGTTAGGGCGGGATAAGTGAGTTAGGGTTAGAGCGGGCCAGGTAAGTGTGGGTAGTGACGGACCTTAGGGTTAGGGTTTGGGTTAGGGTTGTAGGTAGTTGTGTATGTGAGGTTTAGTGTGGGTTTGTAGGGATTTTGGTGTGCTTGTGTTGTATGTGGTTTTGGATGGGGAATGTGTTTTGTTTGTTGATTGTGGTGTGTGAAGTGTATGAGGTTTCGTGTTTGTGTACCGTCGGTTATTTCGTTGTCGGGCATGTGGAATTTCGTGTTTTTGTACTGTCGGTTATGTGGTTTCGGTGATTGCGTTGTCGGTGTTTTGGTGTTTCGGTTATGTGAGGTAGAACCATATATATATATATATAGGGATGAACAGCTAATAGCCGATCAGCATGAATTTCAAGACATTTCATTAAGCCTGGGTTTAAATAAAGCTCCTAGCCTAGTTAACCAGGAAAATTCCATATTATTCAATTTTTCATGCCAACCTGCTTTATTAGCCCTGTGCAACTCTATTTTATCAATAATAACAAATCTGAATTGAGCCGCTTTATGTATCCCAGTGTGTTTAAATAGTGCATTAGACAGTTTGTGATTTCTGATAGCACTTAAATGTTCACTAATATGATATTTGAGTGGTCTAGATGTTTGTCCCACATAAAATGCCGAACAGGAACAAGTGGCCAAATATATCACCCAATCCGTGTTACAATTCCCAAAAATGTTGATGCGATATATTTTAGGAGTATTCTTGCTGGTAAACTCCATGGTTTTATAAATATATTGGCATGCATTGTAATGTCCACAGGGATAACATTCTCTCAGTTGGTCACCCAATATAGTGGTTTGTATTGGTCTAGGAGGATTGTACCTCGTATAATGTGTGAAATGACTGTTTAATGTTCTTCCCCTCTTATATGAAAAAGAGCAAGTGGCCGGTAGAATTTCACCAAGATGTTCATGAGCTCTTAAAATCTCCCAATGATTGTTAACAATTTGTCTGAAAAGGGGAGTATTGTTGCCAAATGTGGTTGTAAACCTAATTCTCTGGTCACTGTTATTTATTTGATTCGATTGCTTATAACAAAGCAATTCTGACCTAGATGTGTTTCTAACTTGATTTTTGGTTTGCATAATGTGATCAGGGTGATAACCCCTATCAATGAACCTCTGCACCAAATCATTTTCGAAAACCAAATGTGCCTCCTGAGATGAACATATGCGTTTGATCCGCAAAAATTGTGATTTGGGAATGTTGTTGATGATGTGGCGGTATGATTACTGGTGATATGAAGAAGAGTATTGTATTGTGGGAATTTCCTATGAACTTTGGTTGCCAAAGTATGATCACTTTGTCTAGAAACTACCACATCCAAAAATATTATTTCTTGATACTGTATTTGTAATGTAAAATGGATACCCATATCATTGTTATTCAAATATCTAATAAATTCATCAGCCAATTCCAAATCACCCTGCTACACCATCCAACAATAGTCTAAATACCTGTGCCAAATATCCAGTTCCTGAATATATCTATTGTTATTAGAGTCATAAATATATTGATGTTCATAAAAACCCATAAATAGATCAGCATAAATGGGAGCAAAAGAAGCTCCCATAGCCGTACCCCTCACCTGCCAGTAAACCTGCCCTTCAAAATGGAAAACATTTTTGTCAAAACACATTCAGTTAGTTGAATAAGAAAATGGTTAAATTCAGGGCTATATAACTTGGCTTTGTCCAACCAAAATGCAACAGCCGATATTCCTGCATTGTGTGGAATGTTGGTATAAAGAGATGTTACATCCTGCGTACATAACCACCAATTAGCCTCCAACTGTGTGTCTTGTACTATCTGTAAAAATTCTGTTGTGTCTTTAAGCCTAGATCTAACCAACTTGAGCAATGGTTTAAAATGAAATGTCAAAAAGGCAGATAAGGGTTCAGTCAATGAGCCATTACCCAATACAATGGGCCTACCAGGAGGATTAATCAGGTCCTTGTGAATTTTAGGAAGCAAATATAAATATTGAGCCTGAGGATCCAATACTTTCAATTGTTTACATACATTACTAGTAATAATATTATCCTCCACTGCTGAATCTAACATAGAATCAATATAACTTTTGAAGTTTTTAGCTGGATCAACCACAAGTTGAATGTAAAACTTGACATCAGACAATTGTCTAAGAGCCTCAGCACAGTACTAGACGAGTCCATCACCACAATAGCTCCACCCTTGTCTGCAGATGTAATAACGATATTATGATTAGATTTTAAATCAATCAACGCTTGTTGTTCATCCAATGTAAGATTATATTTTTGAGACTGATGACTTAAAGAAAAGTTCAACTCCTTAGTCACACATTCTTTAAAAATAAGGACATGTTTATCCATAGGTGGCTGAAAACTAGATGGACCAAATCTAAAGCCTGTTGATCTTTGAGAGTCAATTGTATCTGAAAAAAATATTTTTAAATTAATTAACCTACAAAAATCATTCAACTCATTGATAAATATATGTTCAGGAACAGGCGCAGCCGGCACAAAATTCAAACCTTTGTTCAACAGTTTTATTTGAGCATCAGAAAGTTCAAAAGATGAAATATTATACACATTGTTTATTGTTTCACAATTGTTTGTAATAGTGTGACCAAATTTGGTCCCCTTATGTCTGTGTTTTCTCCCACCCCTGCATTTGCTAGATCTAAAGGGATCAAGGAATCATCAGACTGTCTCCTTTTGGCTGCTGGGGAATCTTGGAGGGGAGGGCAATCATAATTAGTATTGGATGAGGTCTCATCCTCAGATGTCCCACTCGTAGTGGGAGTATGTTTCTTCTATATGGATCTGGGTCGTTTTCACCTGTTATTTGTCCTGAAACTGGAATCATTAAATCTCACAATTTTTTGTACCACGAAAGGTTTACCCTTCTCATAACCTGCCAAATCATGGTTAAATTTATAGATTTTCTTTTTAACCAATTGATCCTCTAACTGTGCTAAGTCTTTAGCCAAATTAGAAATATGGCTAAGATAAAAAGACCCAGGGAAAATATATGCTGCTGTTCGGATCTGCCATTCCAACTCTGCCTCTTCCAATTTAAGTTCACAAGGTCCTCCTCTCTGTTTGAACTCCATTTGTTGCAGCACCGCAAACATAAATCTGTGAGTAGGAAAATAAGAAGTTATGTACTCACCATAACGTTCCATCTGAGTAGGTAACTTCATTTGTCAGTGACCTATGGGTATTGGATCTGAGCCAGCAGCTTTCCTAGCTCAAAGATCTGAGCTCCAAGCTCCTCCCCTACCCATAATGCCCTGCCACCTCCCTCTAACCCTCAGATCGAGTTTGACATAATGCCATGGAAAATACTACAACACCAGAAAAGAGTATTGAACGTCCTACCTGAAGTCACCTGGAAGTGACGTATCCTGATGTTTCAAGAACAAACTAAGGGTTCGGGGGATGGAGGGTGGGTTGGTTGCTGATAAATGAAGTTACCTACTCGGATGGAACTTTATGGTGAGTACATAACTTCTTAATCTGAAGTAGTTAACTTAATTTAATCAGCAACCTGTTGGACAGAGTCCCCAGCTACCAAAAACATGGGAGGTCCTCATGGAAGGATATTCCGGAGCACTGCAGAGCCAAAAGATGCACGTCCTCTGGATATTAAATCCACTTTATAGTGTGTAATAAAAGTATGAGAGGAAGCCTGTGTAGCTGCTGAACAAATGTCATCCAAAGAAACCCTTGACCAGAAAGCAGCTGAAGTAGCCATAGATCGGGTAGAATGGGCTCGAACCTTTAGGGGTGCAGGATGACCAGAGCTCTTGTATGTGAGGAGAATGCATTGGGAAATCCAATTGGCTAAGGTTACTTTTGTCACTGTTTTGCGCAGACAGGATTTAGCAAATGACACAAAAAGTTGCTCTGATTTTCAAAGTTCGGCTGTTCTGTTTAAGTAAAAACGTAACTTCTATGAACATCCAAACAATGAAGTCTGTACTCTCCTTTGTTTTGATAATTAGGAAAGAAAACAGGTAGACTGATGGTCTGGTTTATGTTGGCTTCCGAAGCAACTTTAGGCAGAAAGGAGGGATTAGTCCTGAGGGAAACCCTGTCTTTGTGAAAAATGATATATAGTGGTTTACTGCAAAGTGTGTGAAGCTCCGAAATTCTCCTAGCTGAAGTAATGGCAATCAAAAAGGCAGTTTTCCAAGATACATATTTTAAATCGACTGAAGATGCTGGCTTGAAGGGGGGGGCCTGTGAGAGCCTGGAAAACTAGAGTTAGATCCCATGGAGGAACTGAATCTTTGACAGGGGGTCTTAACAGGAAGGTTCCTTTCAGGAATGTCTTGCAAAACTTGGATGAAGCTAGATGACAAAAACTGTTTTCAACATGGAAGTGGGAAATAGCTGCCAATTGAACTTTGACAGTAGAAGAACTAGCCCCTTGATGAAAGATATGGGATAAAAAGTCGTGGACTGCTGGGATAGGAGCCATGAAGTGATCCAAATTCCTGTGCTCTGCCCAGATAGAGAAAAGCTTCCACTTACTTGTGTAGATTTTCCTGGTAGAAGGTTTATGAGCGGCCACCAGGATGGCTTTAACTGATGAAGATATACCAGGAGTCCTAGCCATTAGTGGAACTGGATCAACCACGCTGAGAGCCTGAGGTAGTCCAGGTTGGGTGTTTTCAATCCTAAGGGGTGAGTAATCAGATCCGGAATTGGATCTAAGATCCAGGGAGGATGAACTAGCTGAGACCGTAGGTATGGGAAACCAGGTTTGACGAGGCCAGAATGGGGCTATGAGAATAACTCTGCTCCCCAACTGATGAGCTTTCTGCAAGAACTTGACCATCAATGGAAGAGGAGGATAAGCATACAGAAGACCGGATGGCCAAGCATGAATCAGAGCGTCTCTGGGGACTTCCCCTGGAGGGGGAATTAGAGCGAAGAACTCCCTGCACTTTGCATTCGAAGGCAAAGCGAACAGATCGCAGCAAGGATGACCCCATTTGAGGAAGATTTGCTCCGCTACTACTGGATTCAGGGATATCTCGTAAGGTGAGAGGATCGTTCGACTCAACCTGTCCGCTAGAATGTTTGACCGGCCCGGTATGTGCATTGCTAAGAGTAAGCGGTTGGTGGATATAGCCCATTCCCACACTCTCATGGCCTCTCGACAAAGTGGGTAAGATCTGGTTCCCCCCTGTTTGTTGATGTACCAGACTACCACCATGCTGTCTGTTTGAATTGCAATAGTCCCCAGAGGTAAGATGGAATGGAGAGCTTGCGACGCTAGAAGCACCGCCCTCATCTCCAGGACATTGATATGCAATGAGGTCTCTGTGTGATTCCACGTGCCTTGGATGGATCTGTCCATGCAATGACCCCCCCCCACCCGAGGAGAGATGCATCCGTGGTCACTGTGGCTTGGGGTGGGGACATAGAGAAGGGGCGCCCTTCCACGAAGGTCTCTGGAGTGGAGCCACCAAAGTAGAGACTCCCTGCAAATCCTGCTGAGGGGAATAGGAGTAGACAGGGGTTGATGATGGACCATTGAACCTGTAAGGTCCATTAAAGGATTCTCATTTTCAGACACGCGATAGGTGGCAGAATGATGGCCATTGCCATGGATCCCAGGGCCCTCAGGACTAATTCCACTGGGGGGCTGGTCCTTGTAGAAGGGCTAGAATGTGCAGGTTTAAATTGCGTAGTCTGTCCGCCGTCAGAAAAACTCTGGATTGCACAGTGTCTATCCTGGTCCCTATGAAATCCAAAATCTGCGTAGGCTGAAGGGAGGATTTCTTGATGTTGATCGTTATCCCTAGATGGCGGGCTAGGTGTAGGAAGTAATCCCTGCCTGAACATAGCAGATGCCTGGTGGGGGCAGTTAGGAGCCAGTCATCCAGGTAAGGGAAGACCTGTATTCCCTGAAGCCTCAGTTGGGCCCCTACAACTGCCAAGACCTTGGTGAACACCCTGGAAGCTGTGGTGAGACCGAAGAGTAGGACCCTGAATTGATAATGGCTGGCTCCCAGCCGAAAGCGGAGAAACCTCCTGGATCGCCTGCCCATTAGAATGTGGTAGTACGCATCCTTGAGGTCTATCGAGCACATCCAGTCATTCTCCTGTAAAAGTGGGAGAATGGATTGAATAGTGACCATCTGGAACTTTTCTTTGGCGACTGACAGGTTCAGTGTGGACAGGTCTAGAATAGGTAGCAAGTCCCCTGTCTTTTTTGGCACCAAAAAGAACCTGGAGTAGAAGCCTGATCCGGATTGCCCAAGGGGATGTGCTGGATGGCCCTTTTTCTTAGCAGCTCTCGTATTTTGAAGGCTGCTTCCTCCCTCTGATTGGGTGGAACATCAGGGAGGCTCCCCAGCCGGGGAGGATGTGTCAGGAATGGGATAGAGTAGCCTCTGGATATAATTCAGAGCACCCAGTGATCTGTCATAATGGACTCCCAGTGTGCTAGGTGCTCCGAGAAGCACCCCCGACTGCCTCCAGAGAGGAGCAGTCGGGTAACCCCTCAGGGTTGCTGCGTGGGTCAATCGGAAAAAGGTTCCCTCGACCCGAAGTTCTTCGGACCCCCTATGCCTCTGGGCCGGCATCCACCTTGTCCTCTGCCTCTGAATGACGAAGGATCCGGAGTGAAATGGGATTGTGGAGTTTTCCAGAACCACATCTTCTTTTGTCCTCTTTGGTTCCTGGAGTAAGACCTCTGAGGAGCCGAGAAGTGGATCCCGAAGGCAGACGTCTTCCTGTCTTTCTCGCTCTGGAGAAGCATATCGCAGACGGTTTTGCCGAAAAGCGTAGAACTGTCAAAGGGGGCATTTCCGAAGGATGCCTTGAAGAGTTCCGCAAAGTCGCAGAGATGGAGCCAGGCCTATGTAAGACAACGCCTGTCCCGCTGGCTCTAGCCACTCCCTCCGTGGCATGGGACAGAAGCCGCATAAATGTGTTAGTAATCGACTTGAGAGTGACCATTCGAGCTGAGAAGGTCCATTTATCCTCAGCCGACATGGACTCTGGGGGCGATCCAGCGTACTCTTTGATCAGGTCCTGCTGGAGCCGAATAACATGGGCCATATAGTTCAGTGACCTTACAGAGAAGGTCGCTGAAGCAAACATCCACTTTCCTAAGCAGTCCATCATCCGAGACTCCTTGTCTGCAGGATGTATCGAGGAACTCTCCTGTGCTAATTCCTTTTTAGTGGCAGCTGCCACCACCATGGCATCCACTGGGGCACCCATGCTCCAAACTGTCCTTTCCATGGGAGGGCTGAGGATCCTGTCAGGTCTCTTGGGTATTGGCTTGACAGTGTCCGGCTCCTTCCATGCCCTGGTAGTTATGAGGTCCACCAAAGGGATGGTGGGAGGGGACACCCAAGAGGTAGATGGGCCTGCATCAAACACCTCCAGGAACACAGACTCATCCTAGGATGGTTTTTGGGCAGACCACCCCCCTCTAATGCGCAACATTTCCATAATGTCTCCAAAGGAGACGTCTTCAGGGGATGGCCTTGGGGAGCCTTCTCCTTCCTCTAAGTCTGTGTCCTCTGTGAGGGACTCAGGTGAGTCCAAGTGCCTCCTCTTGCACTTCCATTTGTGAGGAACCTCCTCGGGGGGCCTGTCGGAGCAGGCCTCACCAACAATGTCCTGTTCCTCTAGGGCAACCATCTGGGACGTAGGCGCAGGCTGTTCCTGGGGCCGGATGATGGAGGACAGGCCCGTCTGAGAGGGAATGGTGGGTGGATATGAAGCAAGAGCCTGGCGTCTCGAATCCCACAAAAGAACCCTCTCTACGACATCAAACACAGAGGGAGAACTGCTTTCTCTAGGATCCGAAAGCAGTCTCCTTGGATCCGGCGAGTGGATTGGTGCCGGAGATGATCCGATCAGATCCGAAGGCGCAGTGGGTTCTGACCTCAATGGAGCCAAAGGCCCACTGACTCCCCCGGATCCGGCGCTCAACCCACAGCCCCGAGAGCTTGGATCTGAAAAAGGATCCGACAGACTCGAGAGTACAGTCGACGCCGAAGTAGGAACCATTGTCGGTGCCAACATCACCCTGGCTCCAAAGCTAGATGGATCCAACAGCTCTGAACCCCAAAGGCAGGTCAGAGAAGGTGCAACAGGGGTGAAAAAAGGGGTGGAGCTCCCCCCCTGGAAGGGGGGGAGGCAAGAGCACTCCCATCTGCATCTGGGCCTGAAGAAATTGACGCATCATCCGGTCCATATCTGCATCAGATAAACTTCTTGTGGATCTAGATGAAGCCACCAAGGCTGGCCGGGAAGGCCGCCTAGACAACCTCGAAGGTGACCAGGTCTCCTCCTCTGGCTCTGGGGAGAAATGTGGAGAGCGAAGCCGGGAGGTGGAAGACCTGGAGACCTTGAGGGGAGAGGCAAGCTGCTTGGGTGGCGGGCCTGAAGGGGCAGATTCAGACCACCTCTTGTGGCTGCAGTGCCATCCTTTTCCCTCTATCTCTCCCTATTGTCTCTCTTCTTACCGTCCCTTTCCTCCTGGGTGAAAGAGGGAGGTTGAGTCCCGGCCAAGGGATTGGAAGCGGTAGGTGGGGCAGCAGCAGCCATGGTTGCCGCCACAGAGGAGGTTGAAGTGGAATCTGGGGGCAAAAGGCCCGCAAGGATTAACTTCGTCCTCCTATCCCTCAAAGCCCTGGGGTTGAAGGCTGTACAAATAGTGCAGCCCGAAGAGAGGTGATCAACACCCAGGCAAATAACGCACCAAGTGTGGCCATCCGCTGGGGACAGCTTATGGCCACACTCAGAGAATTTTGAAAAAACAGCTTTGGGGCCTTCAGACATAATAAGAAAGGAAGAAAAGGCCTACACACACACACACACACACACCTTCACACACACAGACAGGGGGAGGAAAATAAGCAAAAATAAAGAAGTGTTTGAAGATTAGCTAGAAATACTAAAGGAGTTATAAGGGAGTCAATCACACAAAGAAATAGAAAATTCTGACAGGAAAAATATATAAAAAAAAGACCTAAACTCACGATACCACTATTGGAGCTCGTTCTAATAAGCTTACAGAAGCTGCGGCAAACAAGATCTGAGGGTTAGAGGGAGGTGGCAGGGCATTATGGGTAGGGGAGGAGCTTGGATCTTTGAGCTAGGAAAGCTGCCGGCTCGGATCCAAATCGGATCCGATACCCACAGGTTGCTGATCAAATGAAGTTAACTACTTCGGCTGCTGAGATATGTCTAGCCAAAGCATTGGTGTTAATTTTATTATTAATGCTATACTGATGTTTTTAAATCCTTAATTTTACTTTCCTCTCAGTTTTTCCAATATAAAATGCCTCACATTGGTCACAAGTGGCTACATAAACTACCTCCCGGGAGTCACAATTGTGTCTACCATATATGTGGTATTCTCTGTCTCTAATTTTTACTTTATTTGTAGTTTTAATGTACTTGCATTGATGACATCTCCTACAATTAGTCATGCCTAACTTTGTTTTAGAAGTTCTTATGGGCCTCTCAACTAGACATTTCAAGTTCAAACCCCTTCTGAAGGTCAATTGAGGTGCTGAGCTTAAAGAATTTCTGAGATGAGTGTCATCTCAAATGAAGGCCCAATTTTTGTTTATAATCTCCCTGGTGAAGCGAGAATCTAGTGAATGGGTAGTTAAAAATCTAATAGATTGGCCAGAAGCCTGTATGCTTCTGGGACCAGGGGACGGTTCATCCTGTAACCGTGTGGGAGCTATGTCATAACCGTTATGCATCAAGGGCATGAAATGCCCCAAAATTCTTTTAACAATAACTTCCTCAAAGATTAATTCAATAAAGGCTCTTGGGTAGCTTCTCTTACAAAACATGTTTTTTAGTAGTTTGCATTCTATTATAAAGTCATCAAAATCTGAGACCATTCTAGCTGCCCTCACCGCTTGTCCCTTTACTACTGCTTTCTTTTGGTGCAAAGGGTGGCAGCTAGTAAAATGAAAAAATGAATTAGAATATGTTGGCTTATGATAGATGGTAGTTCTAAATCGATGGTTAAGGTGATCCTTACTCAAATGTATATCCAAAAAGTCAATCTGCTCGGTACCAACTTGAGATGTGAAGTCCAAAAAATGTGTAAAAGATTTAATTTCAGTTATAAATGACTGAATTAAAGCCACTTCACTATTCCACAAAAAGAACATGTCGTTCTGGTACCTAATGTACCAGACATGTTCCTTAAATTAGAAGTTATGTACTCACCATAACGTTCCGAGTAGGTGCTTCATTTGCCTGCAACCTCTGGGTCTCGGATCCGACTGGCAGCTTTCCAAGCTCTAAGATCCGAGCTCCTAGCTCCTCCCCTCTACCCACAATCCCCTGTCACCACCACACTACCTCAGATCAGTTTTGCTGTTTCACCTGAAAAGGGAACCTGTAAAAAACAGGTTTGGGTAATCAGAAGAATCTTTTAGATCCTAGAACCAGATACTGGTTAGGGGGATGGCAGGGGGGGATGGTTGCAGAGAAATGAAGCACCTACTCAGATGAAACGTTATGGTGAGTACATAACTTCTAAATCTGAAGTAGTTGCTTCATTTGTTCTGCAACCTGTGGGACAGAGTCCCCAGCTACCTAAACAAAGAAACCTGGGTGGTCTATGGGAGGATATTCCGAAGCACCGCGGAGCCAAAGGACGCCCTGCTTCTAGATATCATGTCCAGCTTATAATGAGAAATGAATGTATGGGCAGAAGACCAAGTGGCTGCTGAACATATATCGTCTAATGACATCCTAGACCAGAAGGCAGCAGAAGCTGTGATGGACCTTGTGGAATGTGCCCGGATTTTGAATGGGGTTGTCTTGCCTGATGCTTTATAAGCCTGAGAAATGCACTGACAAATCCAATTAGCCAATGTCACTTTGGATATAGGTTTACCCATGTAAGCAGAGGCAAAAGACACAAAGAGTTGATCAGCCTTACGAATATCTTTGGTCCTGTGCAAGAAGAAGCGTAACTGTCTATGTACGTCTAGTGTATGCAACATATATTCACCTTTATTCCGAAAATTTTTGAAAAACACTGGCAGATTGATAGTCTGATTGATATTAGCCACTTTTAGAAGTAAAGACGGGTTAGTCCTGAGCGACACTCTTTCATTGTGGAAAATAAGATAGGGGGGTTTCATGCACAAAGCTTGGAGTTCTGAAACTCTTTTAGCCAAAGTTATGGCTACTAATAAGAAGTTATGTACCTACCATAACGTTCCATGTTAGTTGTCTTCCCCTCACCTTCTTTCTTGCTGGATGGGTTTGGAGCCGAACCTCAGCTCCGACTCGGCCAGTACTAAAGCTAGAGAGCTAATTCCACCGGCTCGAGGCTTCCCTATATCCCACAATGCTAGGCGGTAACTACTCAGATCTTGTTTGATAGCTAGACCAAGCAAAGAAGTCTCCATAACTTGGAGAAGGGAAACCCACCTCTATAAACCTGAATGTAAGGTCTCCTAGACTTAATAAAGGGGAAACTATAGAAATGATAGAACATGTGGGAATAGCAAGATACAGATAAGATCACAAGAAAACTCCTCTAGGTCTGTCCAGGCTTGGGGGCAGGAGGGTGGGACGCAAGAAAGAAGGCAAGAGGAAGACAACTAACATGGAACGTTATGGTAGGTACATAACTTCTTAATGTTAAGTTGTCTATCTCACCTTCATTCTTGCTGGATGGGACCGCGTCCCTCGCACCTTGTCCCGGGTGGCCTATCGGAACAGACTCTTGAGGACAGTGGAACCAAAGTTGGCATGGTCTCTGGAGGCTATGTCCAATTTGTAATGAGAAATGAAGGTATGAGGAGAAGCCCAGGTGGCTGCTGAGCAAATTGAATCAATAGGTAGCCTGTCTTGAAAGGCTATTGAAGTGGCTAAGGCTCTAGTTGAATGTGCTTTAGGTTTTGAAGGCAGTTGTTGATGCCTAATTTCATAAATGAAGGTAATAGTAGAAGTAAGCCATCTAGAAAGGGACACTTTAGTAACCGGAAGGCCCATTTTCCCTTCAGCATATGATATAAACAGTTGGTCAGATTTCCTGAACTGTTTAGTCCTGTCTAAATAATATCTAAGTTGGCGGTGAACATCCAAACAGTGCAATTTCTGCTCTGACCTGTTGCAATAGTTAGGGGAAAAAAATGGAAGGTCAATGGTCTGATTCAAATTTATTTGCGAGGACATTTTAGGCAAAAAGGATGTATTAGTACGTAAGGATACCCTATCTTTATGAAACAATAAATAGGGGGAGGACTGCACAGAGCATGGAGTTCAGATACCCTTCTAGCTGAAGTGATGGCTACAAGAAAGAGTGTTTTCCAAGATAGCAACTTCATCGAACATGAAGCTGCCGGTTCAAAGGGAGGAAGGATTAAAGATGCTAGAACCAAGTTCAGATCCCATTGAGGTGGTGGATCCTTGATTGGAGGTTTAAGAAGAAAAACGCCCTTTAAAAAGGCTTTACAGAGCTTGTGAGCCATGATGGCAGACTCCGAGACACCTACATGAAAATTACATATAGCCGCCAATTGAACTCTGATGGTAGAAGGAGAAGAGCCTGATTGGAAAAGTTCAGCTAGGAAATCCAGAATGGACTGAATAGGTGCAGTGAAGGGATCTATTTTCCTTGATGTTGCCCAAAAAGAAAAACATTTCCATTTATCACTATAAATTTTCCAGGTAGAAGATTTATGGGAAGCTATCAAAATATCTCGGACTGAGTGAGATATTAAGGGAAGCCTGGCTAAGGTTGGAATTGGAGGAACCATGCTGTGAGGTTGAGAGAAAGAAGAGATTGGTGCAGCTGACCCGACTGATGGGTCAAGAGGTCTGGAACTGGGTCCATATGCCAGGGCTGCTCCAAAAGGTAACGGTGGAGAAACGGGAACCAAACCTGTTGAGGCCAGTAAGGGGCAATGAGGATCATTGAAGCTTTCAGAGCGATGGCTTTCTGAATTAGTTGAGATATCAGTGGGAAGGGGGGAAATGCATACAGAAGTCCCCGGGGCCAATCGTGGACTAGAGCGTCTCTGATGGGGTGACCTGGTTGGGGAAAGAGGGTGAAGAAATCGAGGCACTTGCTGTTTTGGGGAGTAGCAAAAAGATCGCAGCAAGGCTGGCCCCATTTTCAAAAAACTTCCTCCAACACTGATTTCTTCAGAGACCACTCGTGAGGCATGAGAATTGCTCTGCTCAATTTGTCTGCAATCACATTGGACTTCCCGGGAATGTGCATTGCTATCAGAAAATGCTGAGAAGAAATTGCCCATTGCCACAGTCTGAGTGCTTCTCGACATAAGGGGTAAGATCTGGTTCCACCTTGTTTGTTGATGTACCACACTACAGACATATTGTCCGTCTGAATTGCTATAGTTCCCTTGGGAAGAGAGTCCTGAAGGGCTTGCAATGCTAAAAGCACTGCTCTCATCTCTAGAACATTTATGTGCAAGTTGCACTCGAACAGCTGCCACGTGCCCTGGACTGTCCTGCCCTGGTAATGCCCCCCCCACCCGATCAGGGAGGCGTCCGTTGTCAGTGTTGCAGCCGGGGGGGCGAGGGAATGAAGGATCTCCCTAGAAGAAGCTGGGGAGATGTGATCCACCAATAAAGATGATTCCTGCATGATTGAGTTATCCAAATAGAGTGGGACATCGGAAGCTGTTGGAAGGACCACTGTGTGAAAAGCATCTACTGTAGAATTCTCATATGGAAGTGGGCTAAGGGGAGGAGAGGAATAGCCGCCATAATTCCTAAGACTTTCAAAACTAGTCTGACTTTGACCTTGTTGTTCTGCAAGAGAAGAAAGACCTGTTTGTGGATGTCTGCTACTCTGCTCTGTGAGTCTGGCTGACAGATTGACTGTGTCTAAATTTGCACCTATAAAGGTAATAGACTGACAAGGCGACAAGACAGATTTTTCTTACTTTATGGAAATGCCTAGGGCCTGGCATGTTTGTAAAGTGTAGTCTCTGGCTAGAAGAAGATGCCTGGTGGTGGCAGTTAGGAGCCAGTCATCTAAGTATGGAAACACCTGGAATCCTTGCCGTCTCAAATGAGCGGCGACCACTGCCATGCATTTGGTAAACACTCGGGGGGCTGTAGTGAGACCAAAGGGCAGGGCCCTGAACTGGAAATGACTGGTTCCTAGCCTGAAGCGGAGAAATCTCCTGGAGTGTCTGTTCATTTTGATGTGATAGTACGCATCCTGGAGATCTATGGAGCACATCCAGTTGTCCTGACCCAAGAAGGGCAGAATGGACTGCAGCGTGACCATCCAAAATTTTGTTTTTCTGACAAACTTGTTTAAGTTGCTGAGATCCAAAATGTGTCTCCAGTCCCCTGTTTTCTTTGGTACCAAAAAGAATTTGGAGTAGATTCCGGATCCTTGTTGGTCTGCTGAAACTGGTTAAATGGCTCTTTTTGATAGCAGCTTTGAAATTTCTAGTGCTGCTTGCTCCCTTTGACTGGGTGGAACGTCTGGAAGGGAGTCTCTGGACTGTCTTGGGATGCGAATGAAAGGAATCTTGTAGCCCTCGAATATGATTGACTGTACCCACTTGTCTTGAGTAAGGGAAAGCCAGGCTTTTGGGTACAGAGATAATCTTCCCCCGACTGCCTCCGAAGGTGGACAGTCGGGCAGCCCCTCAGGGGTGCTGAAAGGGTTTGTCAGAGAAGGTTTCTCTACTACCCTGGTTCTGCGGGCCCCCTCTGCCTCTAGGACGGCGTCTATTATTGTTGTTCCCCCCTCTGCCTCTAGAGAGGAATCGACTCTGTGCGTCAGATGAGACTCCCTGTGGTTGTTTGCGGAACCACATCTCCCCCCCTTCTGACCCTTGGGGTAAGGTCTAGAAGGGGTAGAAAAACAGACTCCGATGGCAGAGAGAGTCTTACCTTCTACCTCGCACCTAGTCAGAGTATCCTTCACCTGAGGACCAAAGAGAGATGATCCATCGAAAGGGGAGTTAGTGAAGGACGCCTTGAAAGGGACCGCAAAGCTACATAGCCGCATCCAGGCATGACGGCGTAAGGCCACCCCTCTACCTGCGGCTCTGCTCGCTCCATCCGCAGCGTATGAAATCAGGCGCATGGAGGAGTTTACCACTGAATTAAGGGTCGCCAGCTGGGAGTTCATTCTATCTTGAAACCCCACAGCTGATGGGTCCTTCAACACTTCACTCATATCCTTGAGCAAGTCTCTTTGGAGACGAGTGAAATGACACAGGAAATTCAGCGAGTGCATAGAAAAGGTCGCTGATGAGAACATCCGCTTGCCGTACCTGTCCATGGTCCTAGATTCTTTATTAGGAGGATGTACAGGCACTGAAGGATCAGCTAGTTCCTTCTTGGTGGCCGCAGCCACCACCATAGCATCAACAGAGACATCTTTGGACAAAAATTCCTTGTCTTTGGGAGCAGTAATGAATTTGGAAGGCCTCCTTGGGGTGGGTTCCACTGAATCAGGAGCAGCCCAAGCCTTCCTTGCCACCACTTCCATGAGGGGGTCAAAGGGAGGGGACACCCAGGAGGTGGAAGGTCGAGAGCCAAATGCCTCAAGGCACACTGATTCATCCTCTGAAGGGTTAAGGGCTGGCCAATTCCCCCTCTGTTTTAAGATTTCGAGGATGTCAGCAAAGGAGACATCTTCAGAGGGGGATCGAGGGGAACCCTCAGAATCATCTAAATCAGTGTCAGAGGTGACAGACTCAGGGGAGTCAATGTGCTTCCTCTTGCACTGCCTCTTCCTAGGGGGCTCTCCCACAGGATCAGGAGAGGCCTCGGAAGAGGAGGAAATTCCCACTGGGGATACTTGAGGAGCTGGCTCTCTACGATCCGAAGCAAGGGGGTGAGAAGAGATCACCGCAGGCACTGTGGAAGGAGGGGCTGATGGAGCCGACTGTGGGGTAGAACCTGGTTCTAACACGCTCCGCATGACCTCGAAGGCACCCCTGTCAGGCACGGCCAGAGGCCTCTGCTCCGAAGAGCTGAAAACCTCCCCCAGCACCGACAGGGATGGCTCCGAAGCCGATGTCGGAGCCGAACTAACCAGCGCCGAGAGGGAGAGCGGGGTCGGACAAGGGTCCGATGCCACTCACCCCCTCGGAGCCGACGAGGGAAGTCTGGCGCCGAGATTCCTCCAAGGAGAAAATCAGAGCAAATGATGGTGCCGAAAGAAAGGGTATCGGGTCCGACGCACCCACAGTCCCGGCTCCGAACTCAAAAGAGACAGAGGAGGAATATTTTGAGGGATGGGGTAGCCATCGACTGCTGAGTCGGGCTATGAAACATCTGGGCCAGTGCCTCGGACTTAAGAAGTCTACTCACCACTCTCTGCAAATCATGGTCTGAAAGTCTGGAAGACCTAGAGGATTGTGATCTATGGCTCCGTTCAGACAAAAGCGGGGATGCTGGAGCCGAATGAACAGAGCCGATAGATGGAGACCTAGATCTTTTCCTGGTAGTCGGTTCCGAAAGAAGTATCAGAGCTGACTTTGACTTGTCTGTCTCGGCTCCGACCGGAGCCGAGGACACAGTGTGTGTAGAAGTTCTAGGATCATTTGCTCCAGCCGGAGCCGATGTCTGAAAAGTCTTAGAACCTCCGGAGGACAGCTCAGAAACTGGAGCCAGCTGCCTGGAGGATTTAGAAGGTTTCCCCGACACAGACTGAGTCAGGGGACCTTCAGGTTTCAATAAGCCCCTCAAAATTAGTTTGTTTTTGCGTTTCTGCAGGACTCTGGGGCTGAAACCGTGACAAACAGCACATGAGTCCTGCAGGTGCAAAGGTCCCAAGGCAGTATACACAAGAAGTGCGACTGTCTGTCAGAGACATTTTCTGACAGCATGAGTCACACTTCTTAAAGCCTGAGACCTTAGATTCCTTTGACATTTCAAGGGATCTCAGTCACTCACCCAAACACACAAGATTATATAACAAGTTAAAAGGATAAAAGTTTCTACACAAAACACCCTTCACTCACTCCAAAACTAGGAGGGGGGTGGGGAAAAAGGCCTAAGGGATAATTTTTAGGGATGTACTGTAGATAAAAAGGGGGGTGGGATTTAGAAACAGGGTCTAAAACCAAGAAGTATTTGAAAAACCTACCAGAAATTAGAAAAAAAAGGGGGTCTAAGTTGTAAAAACAACTAATTAAATCACTAACCTGCAGAGCCGGTTGGAAAGAGCACCTCGTCAGCTACGCGGCAAACGAGATCTGAGTAGTTACCGCCTAGCATTGTGGGATATAGGGGAGCCTCAAGCCGGTGGAATTAGCTCTCGAGCTTTACTATTGGCAGAGTCAGAGCCGAGGTTCGGCTCCGAACCCATCCAGCAAGAATAGAGATAGACAACTTAACATGAATGCTGTTTTCCAGGAAAGAAATTTAAGGGATACGGAAGCTGCAGGTTCAAACGGAGGTTTAGTTAAGACTTGCAGAACAAAGGTTAAGTCCCAAGGGGGAGTGACGGATTTCACTGGTGGCTTAAGAAAAACGCCACGCAAGAAGGTCTTGCACAATTTTGTAGATACTAGAGATCCTAATCCGTCTGCTACATGAAAATGGAATATTGCTGCCAGCTGTACCTTGACCGTTGATGCACTGGCCCCTTGTTCGAAAATCATGGACAAAAAATCCAGTACTGCAGGAATCAGAACAGCAAAGGGGTTGAGACCTTGACTGTTAGCCCAGATAGAAAATCATTTCCACTTACTATTATAGATTTTCCTGGTGGACGGTTTATGAGCTGCTACCAGAATAGTTTTCACTGGAGACAAGATACCGGGAGTCCTTGCCATTAGTGGAACTGGATCAACCAAGCCACGAGCTTGAGGTTGACCAGGTTCGGTGTAGAGCACCCCGTTGGGTGCGATATCAGGTCTGGAATAGGATCCAGGATTAAAGGAGGACAGAGACTGTGAGACCGCAGGTACGGAAACCAGATTTGACGAGGCCAGAATGGGGCTATGAGGATAATTTTGCTGCCCAACCGTGAGGCTTTCTGAATGAATTTCACCATGAGCGGAAGCGGGGGGTAAACAGAGTAGACCGGGAGGCCAAGCATGAATCAGAGCGTCTCTGGGGGTCTCCCCTTCTGGGGGAAGAATTGCGAAGAACTCGCTGAATTTTGTGTTTTGGGAAGTAGCAAAGAGATCGCAGCGAGGCCAACCCCACTTGTGGAAGATCTTCACAATTTTTGGATTGAGAGACCACTCGTAAGGACTGAGAATTACTCGACTCAATTTGTCCGCCAGGATGTTGGATCGTCCCGGAATGTGCATTGCTATCAGAAAGCGGTTGGTGGATATCGCCCATTCCCACACTCTCATGGCTTCTCGACAAAGAGGGTAGGATCTGGTTCCCCCTTGTTTGTTTATATACCAGACCACTGACATATTGTCCGTCTGTATTGCAATCGTTCCTAGAGGTAGAAGGTCTTGGTGAGCCTGCAACACTAGAAACACCGCCCTCATCTCCAGAACATTTGTGTGCAAGGCGGTCTCCGATGAGGTCCATGTACCTTGGACGTTTCTGCCCAAACAATGCCCCCCCTCACCCTAGGTGAGAGGCGTCTGTGGTTATCGTGACCTGGAGGGGGGAATCACAAAGGGTCTCCTTGCCTGAGTTCCGGGGAGTGAAGCCACTACAGGAGGGATTCCCTGTAGTCTCTGCTCAGTGGGATAGGGACGTTCAGTGGGTGGAGCAACAGTAACCATTGAACCTGGAGTGTCCACTGTAATATGCGCATCCTCAGCCGAGCCTGGGAGCAGAGGCTTATCGCCGCTGCCATGGAGCCTAGTGCTCTCAGGACTAACTCCACCGAAGGGGTCTTGGTGCGAAGAAGAGCCAGAATTTGGGATGAGAGGCTGGACAGTCTGTCCGAGGTCAAGAAGGCCTGAGAAGATCGGGAATCTAGCCTGGCTCCTATGAAATCTAATGCTTGCACAGGATGAAGAAAAGACTTCGGTATGTTGACTGAGATGCCCAAGCTGTCGGCAAGAGGCAGAACATAGTCTCTCGCTATACAAAGTTGATGCCGGTTGGTCGCTGTGAGGAGCCAGTCATCTAGGTACAGAAAGATCTTTATGCCCTGAAGCCTCAGGTGGGCCGCAACCACTACCATGACTTTGGTGAACACCCTGGGGGCTGAGGTGAGTCCAAAAGGAAGGACCCTGAACTGATAATGACTGGCCCCTAGCCGGAAGCGGAGAAACCTCCTGGACCGTCTGTCCATGAGAATATGGTAGTACGCGTCCTTGAGGTCTATAGAGCACATCCAGTCATTCTCCTGCATTAGGGGGAGAATAGATTGTAGAGTGACCATCCGGAATTTTTCTTTGGGAATGAACATGTTTAGGGTGGATAAGTCCAGAATGGGCCTGAGGTCCTCCATCTTTTTTTTGCACTAAAAGAACCTTGAGTAGTAGCCCAGTCCGGATTGGCCTGGGGGGACCCGCTGGATGGCTCTTTTTTCTAACAATTTTGAAATCTCTACAGTAGCTGCTTCTCTTTGATTGGGTGGGACATCGGGGAGGCCACCACCTGAGGGAGGGTGGAGCACGAAAGGGATTTTGTATCCTCTGGATATAATTCGAAGCACCCATCGATCGTTTGTGATGGACTCCCACTTTGACAGGTGCTTTGTTAAATGCCCCCGACTGTCTCCAGAGCAGGACACTCGGGCAAGCCCTCAGGGCTGTTGCGTGGGTCTCTCAGAGAAAGGCTCTCTAGACCCAAAGTTACGCTGTCCCCCTCTGCCTCTGGGCCGGTGTCCACCCTGCCCTCCTCTGCCTCTGGAGGGCGCGGAGTCCGAAGCTGGATAGGATTGCTGAGATTTGGGAACCACAGCTTCTTTTGCCCCCTCTGATTCCTTGAGAAGGAACGTTGGGGGCTCGAGAAGTGGACTCTGACGGCAGACAGCATCTTTCCGTCCTTCTCGCTTTGGACTAATGTACTGCGTACGGTCTTGCCAAAGAGCGAAGAACTGTCAAAGGGTGCGTTCGCGAAGGACGCCTTGAAAGGTTCCGTGAAATTACAAAGACGGAGCCAGGCGTGGTGTCTCAGGACAACACCTTCTCCGCTAGCCCTTGCGGCTCCCTCCGTAACATAAGACTGTAGCCACATGGACGTATTCGAGATAGATTTGAGAGTGGCCATGCGTGTCGAAAACACTGTTTTGTCCTCAACAAACATGGACTCAGGAGGGGCTGCAGTGTATTCTTTGATCAAATCCTGTTGCAGCCTGATGATATGCGCCATATAACTCAGTGCCCTCACGGAGAAGGTTGCTGAAGCAAAGGTCCGCTTCCCTATACGGTCCAGCGCCCGGGACTCCTTGTCCGGCGGGTGAACCATGGAGCTCTCCTGGGAGAGTTCTCTTAGTGGCAGCAGCCACCAACATGGCATCAACTGGGGACCCTTTGGCCCAAACCGTCTCTGTCTGAAGGGGGGCTAAGGATTTTGTCTGGTCTACGTGGGATAGGCTCCACGGTGTCGGGCTCCTGCCAAGCCCTGGTAGTCAGAAGATCTACCAGGGGATCAGCCGGTGGGGAAACCCAGGAGGTAGATGGGCCCGCTTCAAACGCCTCCAGAAATACGGACTCATCAGAGGAGGGTTTTTGGGCAGTCCACCCCCCCAATACGCAACATTTCCATGATGTCTCCAAAGGAGACATCTTCGGGGGGTGACCTTGGGGAACCCTCCCTTTCCTCTCAGTCCGTATCCATCGTGACGGACTCAAGGGAGTCCATGTGCCTCCTTTTGCACGTCCGTTTACAAGGCACCTCCTCTGTGGGACTATCAGAAGAGGGCTCGTCAACGGCCTCTTGTTCCTCTAAGGGAATCAACTGGAGTGTCTGAGTGGGCTGTCTCGATGGAGGGATGATGGAGGTTAGACCCATATGCAGTGGGGGGTAGAAGGATCCAAAACCCGAGTCGGGGACCTGGAAGACCTCGACAGCACCCTCTCCACTACCTCGAACGCTGAGGGAGAACTACTCTCTTCTGGCCCCGAAAGTAGTCTCCTCGGGTCCGACGTAGGAATCAGGGTCAGGGCCGAAGCCATCAGATCCGAAAGAGAAGTGCTCTCCAACAAGGTCAGCGCCGAAGAAACACCCACTCCCACGGATCTGACTCCCAGCCCACGGCCCCGAGAGCTCAGATCCGAGATACTCGAGGGTATGGTCGGCGTCAAGAAGGCTTGGGCCACCGGCGCCGACAAAACCCCAGCTCCAAAAGGGCTTGGATCCGAAGACTCCAAAACCAGAGTCTGGGTTGAAGGAGAAATCGGGGTAAACACTGAAGCTGCACTCCCCCCCTGTGGGGGGGGCAGGAGCACCCCCATCTGCATCTGTGTCTGCAAAAAATGATGCATCATCCTATCTATGTCAGCGTCGGAGAGAGACCTCGTAGATCTAGAAGAGGTCGCCAAGGCGGGTCTGGAAGGTTGCCTCGACGACCTCAAGGGTGATGGGAGCTCCTCCTCTGGCTCCGGAGAGAAGGATGGGGATTGGAGCTGAGAAGGAGAAGGTCCGAACACCCTCGGAGGAGATTTTATAAGTTTTGAAGGCGGAGCTGAGGGATGAGACTCGGCTCGCCTCTTGTGCCTATGTTTTTCTTTGGCCCTGTGTTCTCTTGAAGGAGAGGATTGTACCTCCTTCGTACTCGAGGCTGTAGAGGGAGGTTGAGTCATAGCCTGAGTAGAGGGAACCAGGGGAGTAGCAGATGCCTGTACTTTGGAGTGAGAGGAGGCAGAGGCCTCCTCTGGGGGAAGTAATCCCGCCAGAATCAGCCTGTTTCTTCTGTCCCTCATAGCCTGGGGGTTAAAGGCTGCACAAACCTGGCAGTCTGTGGATAGATGTACAACCCCCAGGCATATAACGCACTGAGTGTGGCCATCAGCTGGGGAAAGCTTATGGCCACACCCAGTGCACTTTGAAAATATAGCTTTATGGCCTTCGGCCATTTTGCTAACACACACACTCACACACCCAAACACTTAGGGGAAAGGTTTGAAAAATAAAAACGCTATCCTGAAAAAAAAAAGGGTAGATAACACTCACAAACTCTCTTTTTGTTAAGTTTTAAAGGTTTTCTGACAGAAAAAGTCTATAAAAAAGTTTCACTTCCCTGTAACACTAGGAGCTCTTCACCAATGCTTGTAACTCAAGCCGCGGCAAAAACGATCTGAGGTAGTGTGGTGGTGACAGGGGATTGTGGGTAGAGGGGAGGAGCTAGGAGCTCGGATCTTAGAGCTTGGAAAGCTGCCGGTTGGAGCCGAGGATCGGATCAGAGACCCACAGGTTGCAGAACAAATGAAGCGATTACTTCAGATCATCTGATGATTAAATAAGAAGGACCCTTCCCAGTAAGCCATCACACTATTTGCAAAACTATTACCACATGGAGCACCCATGGCCACCCCACTATTTTGTAGAAATAGTTCATTATTAAAGTAAAGAAAATTGTTAGCTAGAACTATTTCTAAAAGTGTTTCTATGACATTAATCTCTTGGTTATCTGTACCTTGAAGGTGGAGAAACTCTCTAACCCATTCAGTACCAAGTTGTTGAGGTATAACAGTGTATCCTTATTGTCTATCGTAAAGAAAACTAAATTCTCATTAAAATCTAAATTTTTGATAGACTTAAAAAATGCCACAAATCGTGACATATTTGATGTTCTGATTTCAACACTGGTTTCAATTTAGAATCAACATACTTGGAACATGCATAGGAAATGGAGCCCCTACCATAGGTCTAAAAGGTGGATTACGCAAATTTTTATGGATTTTAGGGGCTCCAAAAAGTACTGGAATCACTGGTGCAGGCATAGTTAAGTAGTGGAGTGTGTCTACATCAATGCTTCCTTCCAAAAACAAGTCCGAAAGGGTAGCATTAATCTTCCTATAGGCTCCATTAACCTGGTTAAGACTAACCTTTTCATATATTGTACCATCCAGCACTGTATACATCCTACTAATGTAGTCATGTTGATCCATAAAGACTAGTCCTCCACCCTTGTCGGGTTTTATGACTCGTACTTGACAAATGTTCAGTAAGTCTATGAAATCAATCTCTTCAGGAGAAATGTTTTTATGATTGTTCATATTGTGACTAATATTAAAAAACATTCTCCTGAAGTCAATTTCACATGCTTTCTCAAAATGGATCAAAGTTTCATTTAAAGGAGGGTTGAAAAGGCTTGAGACCCTCAAACTGTTTGTAAGTGTTGAGTTGGCTCCCATCAACAACTGTAGGTTCAACTTACGAACAAACAATTTCAAGTCAATAATTAGTTTAACCAGGTTAGCTCTCCTATCAGGTAAGAAGGTTAAACCTTTTGAAAAAAAAGTCAACCATGTCCTTTTCCACATTTAGGGAACTAAAATTGAAAATTTTAAAGTTCCCTTTGGAACTAATAAGGATATTAGGAGGCTCCGATGTTATCTCCTCCTCCGATTGTGGTGTTTCCTGTTCTGCCCTTGCCTCCTGTTGTTCACCTGTCCATTTGGGTGGTGTTGCAAACCATTGGACTGCCGAAAATCCTGCTGGTGGTTGGTATTTAACTGAGTGTCCATGTCTTGTACTGATTGTTGGGGGCCATAGCATTGTGGGTTATTTCTAATGCGCTCACTACACCAAATAGGTTTTGCTGTATCAATAATCACCTCATTTTCCAAGTCGTTAGTATTATTAGACTGATTTATATTACTTGACTGAGCAAAAGTATTACCACCAAGATGGGAAGCCATAACAGGAGGGGGGCTGGATAAGCAATACCTTGGGAATACTCTTTAAGGTCTCTCAGAATCTTTTTCTTTTTGACCTCAATATATTTCCCCAAACTAGCTTCAATACTATTAAAAATCTGTGCATATTCGAACCTGTATCTGTCATAGTCATTAGCGTTTGTAATGGCTTGTTCTAAAACATCCAACTTGTTCCTGTAAGATGTAATTTGAGTCTTATAATTGTTAATTAGTAGACCAAGGAATTCAAGCCCTTGTTTATCAAAAAGGGCCATCAATTCCAAATGAAAGGGAGATCTGTTGACAAGCCCTATGTTATATCTCCACTGGCGCAAACCCTTCAGTATGATTTCTTTATTAATACATTCTTCTAGGTAAGAAACTTCTAGCTGGAGTTTCCTGCATTTAAATAACTTTTGATCAAATTCGTTTAAGTGGTTCACAATTGAGATGTAGTTGGGTGAGCCATTATTGTAATTAATAGCTTCCGTTGGTGCATTAGTATTATTGAAAAAAGAAGCATTTCTTAGAAAAGAATCCATATTTGGAATGTCACTCACCCTAAGAGTGTTACCCAATGTGCAATGTCCATTGGGCATCGACTGCATTTCCAAAAGCCCACGAACTGCCGGCTGCATTACCTCGGTTCAGTGTAACTCTATCTGGGTTAGCAGTAGCATCCAATAACAGGGGAGGCTGTGTCGACAGCTCACCCCGATGTGTGTTAGCATGAGAGGTAAATGATGTAGTACCTCCTGAGGTTGCCCGCAGCGTTCGCTTCCAAGGCGATGTGCGATGAATTATTTGAAACTGTATCCTAGGAGAACAAAGGTTGCGAAGGAGAAACCGAGCCGCTCGCCATAAAGACAACACCAAAAACTACTACTGCCAAACTGAGAAAAACAAAATGGTCTTAATAAAAGGCTATAATCATTTAGATTGATACTAAAATCCAGCATTATTATGTTTTTTTCTAATGCTTAACACATATTATATTAACTAGAAGAAAGACCTGATAAAATTTAGATTAATACAAAATAAATAGTATTAAGACCATTTTAAAATTTAATAATACATGCTTAGATAGCTTAGGATAATTATGGTGCATGACTCATTAGCTTTCTGCACACATTTTTATATGCATTTGTACAATAGGAGTAGTAACATCCGTTATGTGGTTTTTAAATGTACAAGAATTAGGGTTTTAGAGTTATTGCTCTTTGGTAGAGTTTGCTTAGCAGTGAACCTAAAGATTTAGTTTTAATTTTTTTTTTTAATTTCTTTATTGGAAGTGATTTTTGATGTATACCCAATTTAAACTTTTTTATAAATTGGTAATATTGCTTTAATTAAGTAATTGAACGATGACATCATGGTTGTGATCAATTGCTTATTGGCTCTGAGTTTAATGTGAGTGTTTAAAGTGGGAGACTGTGAGTTTTTTAACTCAGTCTGAAGAAGCTGATGCACTTGTTTCAGTGAAAGCGCTAACATTAATAAAGTGTCGAAGAATCCCTGCCTGCTCGTTTTTTGTTTTTCTATGTTCAGAAGGAGCTTTACTGGTCTTACATGGAGTTTTAGCACCTGAAGATGTTTGGGGAGAAAGTAAACCCTTAAGAATAAGTTTACTACATCTGTCAGCTACAGCTCTCGTATTGAAAGCTGCACACACTGAGCAAATGAGCTGCTCCTAGTCAATAGATGCATTCCTTGTGGGCATGTGAGTTAGCGATTTTGTGCCCAAGAGAAGTTCCTATTGGCTTGTCGGCCATAACAGTACATCGAAGAAAAAAATGAACTAATATAAAAATATTATATATATATATATATATATATATATATATATATATATATGGGTCTATGTTGCTTGATCGAAATTACACAATCTCAAACAAAGAAACATCAAGACTCATTTAAGTGAAATTGCACTAAATCGAAAGTGCACTTTTGCAAAAGCGGGTTTTCTGAACTGGCAAAAAACAAAATTACTTTAAACAGTATTTTGCAGGGAGGCAAGCTACCCTGCATCCCCCAACTTAAATATACTAATTCTAAGATTGCACTACAATGAGGAAAAGGATATGCTTCCTTATCCCCACTGTAATGTGCTTTGCAGAACCGGCTTTTGCGAAAGTGCACTTTCAATTTAGTGCACATTCACTTAAATGGGTTCGATCTTCCGGTTGTCGAGAAAGTGATTTTTCAACAATCGGAAGTAGACCCATATATATATATATATATATATATATATATATATATATATATATATAAATATGTGTGTGTGTGTGTATGTATATATACCTACATACACAAACATATATATATATATGGGTCTCCTTGACTTGATAGACATGCCAAAACACAGACGCTCAGAAGACCGACTCCAGAAGACCGACAAGACAGATCGACAAGGTGAAATCCCGACAGCCGAAACACCGACATGGGCAACGTGTGAGCGTGACTCGGTAAGTGTGTGATAGTGAGGGATTTAGCGTTAGGGAGCAGACAGGTAAGTATGAGATAGTGAGGGATTTAGGGTGAGTGTGCGGTATTGTCGGACTTTAGGCTTAGTGCCAGGTTAAGTGAGTTAGGGTTAGGGTGTGGGTAGGGTTAGTGTGCGGTAGTGTCGGACCTTAGGGTTAGGGTTATGGTTAGTGCATGCATAGTTGTGTGTAATGTGTAGTTTACGTTTTGTGTGTCGGTGTTTTGGGTGACGGTCTTATGGCATTTGGTTTTGTGAGTTGTTGGTTTTGTGCATTTTCAGTCTTTTGGCGTCGGTGACTTGGGTGTCGGCTTTGTGGCGTGTCGGTGTTGTGATAGGGATACATATATATATATATATATATATATATATATATAGCTAAATTTATATATATATATATATGTGTGTGTGTGTGTTTGTGTGTATGTGTATAGATATCTGTACACAGAAAAAATTACCAACAATCGTAACTAAGAATTAGGCTGTTATAAACAGTAGGAAGGAAAGAAAAGAATGCAGAAATAGTAAATACCACCAATAGTAAATTTAAGAAAATGTTATAAGACAATATCCTGACACTTTAAAACTGAAGACTAATAAGGAGGATTATAGTAAAGAGAATGAGGAAGAACTGCCTAAGTAGTTTACTTTAAAAAAAATTTAAATAGTTGAAAACTCGCTAAGAGACAATGACCCTATGGGTGACTGCTTTGGTAACAAACAAGATCTGAAGTACTGGGGATGGATTAGGGCATTGTGGGTGGAGAGAGGAGCTTGACAGTTGAACCAAAAATTGAAGTATGTGACAGATTCAGATCCTGGGATTGGATCTGTAACCCATTTTTTGAGGGAGAATGAACAGAACAACAGATATGACTACTTCTCTTTTACTTTCCTTTGGATAAGAATATTTTCCCATCCCTTTAGCACAGATGTGAAAAGGATAAATACCATCAGAGGAAAGGACTGTCATTCTTGGGAATTGACTTCAGACCCTTGATGGTACACTGTCATGAATGACCATTTCCTTTTCTCTATTTGGGAAGAAATGGATGACATGCTTTTGGCTGAGGATATCTGGTCCCAGTAGCACAGATGGTGCATTTATTGATGGCTTGATAATGCTGTGCTCTGTCACTGCAATGTATCATCACCCAAAATTATTCATAACTAAATGTAAGGTGAATCCCAGTTTTCAGACTTCACTTTGTAATTGTCCTTCATGAAGCCTGGATTATTAAAATAGAAGCCAGATCCCAATGAAAGGAATAATCAAGGGTGAAAATAGTTTGTAGACAGTTCTCTACAACATATCTGATGTAATGCCAAAAGTCCTGATTCATTAATGTCTCTTCCACTGCTTTACTGAAGTAAATGTTCCTTAAGTCACCATTTTCAGTGAGTGTGTAAAATACTGAATAACTTATTCATGTGTAACATGGTGAACTCACCTGACTTATTTTTTGCATTGTTTTCTATTTTATGTATGTGTGCAAATGTGTTTCACTGTCTTCTTACTACATAGATTACTTTTATTATCAATATACTCTGATTTGATATTAAGACACAAATGGTCATATCCAGCTTTTGAATTAAATACTGCACAAGTAGCATAATTAGAAATGATAACAGCATTACCACTGGCACTTATACAGTTCAGTTCATATATGTGACAGAACTCCATCTGTCAACTTTTTGTGCAAAAGTCTCCCATATATAAAATAGCCAGCAAAACAAACATCTGCAAGTATGGCTGCAGACCAAGCAGTGCAACTCAAATGTATCCTCTCCGTTTATTTCCCCCTGGAAATGCATAAAAACTATTTGCAAGTATACCTTACACTTGCACAATGGTAAACAACATCCTTGTCTGGGGTTCTCCTGTCAATGATTTTGCAATAAAGTATGTTAATAAAAGTGATGTACACAGCAATAAGTTATTTGATGTAAGTTAACATGATTCCATGACTTCAACTTTTTTTTATATATTTAAGTTTCAAGTTTAAAGGTGAATTTACTAACTGAGGCTGCCCTTTGTAGCCACTTCAGGTATAAGACACAGATTGTTTCTCGGGGATAGCATGTCTTTGCTTGCCAATAAAAAAAAAAAAAAGGAAACTTACAAGTTAAGGCCTACAATTCTGACACCTTCATAGTTATGTCCAAAACACAAAAATGAGCTTTCCATAACCGTAACTTAACATCAGAGTAATGAAGTGCATCCAAAGGAGACAGTGTGACCTTTTATGAACAAAGTTTAGGTCTCAATGACACACTGGGGGCCTAAAACTGATACCTTTAATAACATCCTTGCACATCCTATAAGATGCCACGCATGACAGATGGAATCCTGTGTGAATAGCACATAGCTGGTACATGTACTTTAATGGAGGAATAACCTGTCCTTTTTTGAACTTGTTCAAAAGACACTTTATAGCTGGAAGAGGTACTTAGTGTGTAGTGCTAGGCAAAAAACACAAAACAATCCTGCTGACATTACTGGGCAACAGGCTGACTGTACTGACAAGTACAGGAGAATATTGACAAATGTAAAGTGTACATTAACAATGCTTGGAGTACTTTAGGTTAGGATATAGTGGCTGCTGTACAACACTAAAGATACAGTATGGATAGACTGTGTGAACTTCTAAGTGGCATACTGCAGCTGTAACGTTAAAGGGAAGTAACACTCAGACCTGCCACCATTGTGTATCACCATGTATGAGGGAGTACTGATGCCAACATCAACGTTACTTTCAGAGTTCTTTCTTTGTCACCTTGATGGCTGCTGCAAGACTGATTTACCTCTACCTAACCTGAGCTGTAAGACACACAACTTGTGCAGATTACTGTATTCTGACAAACATTTGACCTGTTACTTCCTAAACATTACTACTGATTATAATGTAATACTACTGTAGCTCTGGACCTTCAAGATACTGCTATAATTATGGAAAATGTAGAATGGTTTGTATATCACATTAAACAAAAATTCATATAAACACAAATAGATCTTAATGGAAACATAAACACTGAGACGCATTTTACAAATGAAATGTACAAGTTTTTTATTCAACCTATTTATTTTTCTGAATATCTTCCACTGGTGAGAATAAAATATATAAATATACAAAAATAGATATACATATTTCTCTAAAACAATATACAATTTTTGATGCTTCAACCATGAATATTTCCATGAGCATAATTGTGTTATTTGCTATTATCTGTTACATGAAACAGTGCAACATGTCCTTTTACACTGATAACAATGATCAAATACAAGTGCAGTACTGACACAAACACATATGTAACATGAAGTTACCCATAAAAATTGCTGTAAAAAATAAACCATACACCAGTGCATAACTGAAGTAGTGCACACCAACATTCATCTGGACAATAAAACTGAGGTAGGTAAAAAGAAGTTATGTACTCACCATAACGTTCCATCTGAGTAGGTAACTTAATTTGTCTGCAACCCGTGGGTATCAGATCCGATTCGGATCCGAGCCGGCAACTTTCCAAGCTTACAGATCTGAGCTCCAAGCTCCTCCCCCTTACCCATAACACCCTGCTACCTCCTTGTAACCCTCAGATCAAGCTTGCCAGAGAAGTCAATAGAAAGTTTCTATAACCTAGTAACCCTTATCACTATGCAATGGTGATGACTGAACAAGGTATACCCAGGCTCGTAACT
This sequence comes from Protopterus annectens, assembly GCF_019279795.1. NCBI lineage: Eukaryota > Metazoa > Chordata > Ceratodontiformes > Protopteridae > Protopterus > Protopterus annectens. The sequence continues at coordinate 454,103,837 of NC_056739.1, forward strand.
AACAAACCATAGGTCCAGGGGAAGGAGGGAGGGTCGGTTGCAGACAAATGAAGTTACCTACTCAGATGGAACTTTATGGTGAGTACATAAGTTCTTTATCTGAAGTAGTTAACTTCATTTGGTCTACAACCTGTGGGACAGAGTCCCCAGCTACCAGTAACTTGGGAGGCCCTTGTGGAAGAATATTCCGGAGCACTGCAGAGCCAAAAGAAGCACGTCCTCTGGATATGATATTCAATTTATAGTGTGAAATGAAGGTATGTGAAGAAGCCCAAGTTGCTGCTGCACAAATGTCATCTAACGAGACCCTTGACCAAAATGCCGCAGAGGTAGCCATAGATCGTGTAGAGTGGGCTTGCATGTGTAGGGGCTCAGGACGACCAGAACTTTTGTAGGCGAGGAAAATACATTGGGAGATCCACCTTGCTAATGTAACTTTAGTGACTGGCTTCCCAAAACGTGATTTTGCAAAGGGCACAAAGTTGATCAGATTTTCTGATATCTGCTGTTCTGTTCAGGTAGAAACGTAGTTGTCTGTGAACATCTAAACAATGGAGTTTGTACTCTCCTTTATTCTGAAAATTTGGAAAGAAGACCGGTAGATTGATACTGATTGATATTGGCCTCTGAGGATACTTTGGGCAGGAAGGAGGGATTGGTCCTGAGGGAGACCCTGTCCTTATGACAAATGATGTATGGAGGTTTACAGCACAGAGCGTGAAACTCCGAAATTCTCCTGGCGGAAGTAATGGCAATCAAGAAGATTGTCTTCCAAGATACATACTTTAAATCCACTTGGCCATCGGTTCAAATGGAGGCCCAGTTAAAGCTTGAAGAACTATGGTAAGATCCCATGGAGGTACTGTATCTCTGATCGGGGGTCGTAACAAGAAGGCTCCTTTCATGAATGATTTACAAATCTTGGATGAAGCCAGGGGTCCTGGATTGTTACCTATGTGATAATGGGAGATAGCTGACAACTGGACTTTAAAAGTGGATGCACTAGCTCCTTGGTGAAAAATATGTGAAAAAAAGTAAAGGACTGCTGGGACGGGGGCCATGAAAGGGTCTAGATTCATATCTCTGCCCAGTGGGAAAAACGTTTCTATTTACTCTTGTAGATCTTTCTGGTGGATGGTTTGTGCACAGCCAATAGGATGGCCTTAACAGAGGAGGATAATCCGGGAGTCCTACCATTAGAGGAACTGGATCAACCAAGCTGAGAGCTTGAGATGACCCAGGTTGGGGGTCTTGAGCCCCAGTGGATGGGAAATCAGATCCGGACTGGGATCTAGGATCCAGGGAGGATGTACTAGATGAGACCGTTAAGTAAGGGAACCAGGTCTGGTAAGGCCAGAATAGGGCTATGAGGATAAAGTACAGTTTTGTACCTACCATAAATGTAGATGTTCGAAGATCCACATTGCTGCAGTCCTTACACTTGGGTAGTCCGCTGTCCTCGGTCGGCCCGAATATCAAAGTACTAGGCTGACGTCGGTCAAGGCGCTTAAGACTGACATCAGGACGTCAGGGTACAAATGCGCATGACCGACGTCATATCCTCAGTCTTTTCTTGCCCCAGATGTCAGAAGACCCCAAACAGAAAGGTCAAAACCAAAAGACAGCAAAAAACAACCAACCACCCTTGCACTAATCATATGAACAATATATACAATGTGCACAATATTTACAACCCAAACCACACAACCGCCCCTAACAGAGGGGAAGGAGGGAGGGTAAATTGGACTGCAGCAATGTGGATCTTCGAACATCTACATTTATGGTAGGTACAAAACTGTACTATGTTCTTCATCTCACATTGCTGCAGTCCTTACACTTGAGTAGAATCCCAAAGCAGAGGTAAGGGAGGATGGCAAAACTATAAAGCAGTAGGAGCTGCCAAAATGCCCTGTAAAATAGCAGTGGCAAACCCAGCCCTAGATTTAGAGTAAAGTGGAAGGTGGTAATGCTTAGAGAAAGTATGCACTGAACTCCAAGTAGCTGCCTCCAAAATATCTTTAGTTGCCACCCCTTAAAAAGCTGTAGAAGTGGCAGTAGCTCTAGTGGAATGAGGCCTAATCCCAGCTGGAATCTCCTTACCATGATGGGAATAACAGAAAGCAATACAAAACCCAATCCACTTAGAAATAGTTTGTTTTGACACAGGCTTGCCCTGAGAACCCAAAGCAAAAGAAACAAACAACTGCTGAGACTGCCTGAACCCTTTAGTTCTGCTCAAATAATATCGCAACTGCCTGTGTATATCCAAGGTGTGCAAAATCTTTTCCCCTTTATTTTGGGGGTTTGCATAAAAAGTAGGCAAATGAATAGTTTGGTTTAAAGCCACACTTGAAACCACTTTAGGCATAAAGGAAGGATTAGTACGTAAAGATACCCTGTCCTTATGGAAAATTAAGAAAGGCTCAACTGCCATAAGGACCTGTAATTCAGAAACCCTTCTCGCAGAGGTAATGGCCAACAAAAAAGCAGTCTTCCATGATAAATATTTCAACTCAGCAGTAGCTGCAGGCTCAAAAGGTTGTAGAGTGAGTTTCTCCAACACAAAATTGAGATCCCAAGCAGGAGTAGGAGCTCTCTGGGGGTCTTATATTCTTTGCCCCTCTAAGGAATTGCTTAAACAAAGGAAAATCAAAAGGATTGTAGAGTTTGGGAAAGTTTCTTTTAAAAAATTTTAAAAAAAAAATTTTTAAATATGGGCCCGCTTATAACTGCCCCCCCCCCCCGACAAGGTGAAATCCGACAGCAAAACACCGACATGGGCAACGTGTGAGCGTGACTCGGTAAGTGTGTGATAGTGAGGGATTTAGCGTTAGGGAGCAGACAGGTAAGTATGAGATAGTGAGGGATTTAGGGTGAGTGTGCGGTATTGTCAGACTTTAGGTTTAGTGCCAGGTTAAGTGAGTTAGGGTTAGGGTGCGGGTAGGGTTAGTGTGCGGTAGTGTCGGACCTTAGGGTTAGGGTTATGGTTAGTGCATGCATAGTTGTGTGTAATGTGTAGTTTACGTTTTGTGTGTCGGTGTTTTGGGTGACGGTCTTATGGCATTCGGTTTTGTGAGTTGTTGGTTTTGTGCATTTTCAGTCTTTTGGCGTCGGTGACTTGGGTGTCGGCTTTGTGGCGTGTCGGTGTTGTGATATATATATATATATATATATCCCTATCTAGCTAAATATATATATATATATATATATATATATATATATATATATATGTGTGTGTGTGTGTGTGTGTATAGATATCTGTACACACAGAAAAAATTACCAACAATCGTAACTAAGAATTAGGCTGTTATAAACAGTAGGAAGGAAAGAAAAGAATGCAGAAATAGTAAATACCACCAATGGTAAATGTAAGAAACTGCTATAAGACAATATCCTGACACTTTAAAACTGAAGATTAATAAGGAGGATTATAGTAAAGAGAATGAGGAAGAACTGCCTAAGTAGTTTACGTAAAAAAAAAATTGAAATAGTTGAAAAATCGCTAAGAGACAATGACCCTGTGGGTGACTGCTTTGGTAACAAACAAGATCTGAGGTACTGGGGATGGATTAGGGCATTGTGGGTGGAGAGAGGAGCTTGACAGTTGAACCAAAAATTGAAGTATGCGACAGATTCAGATCCTGGGACTGGATCTCTAACCCATTTCTGAGGGAGAATGAACAGAACAATATATATGACTACTTCTCTTTTACTTTCCTTTGGATAAAAATATTTTCTCATCCCTTTAGCATAGATGTGAAAAGGATAAATACTATCAGAGGAAAGGACTGTCATTCTTGGGAATTGACTCCAGACCCTTGATGGTACACTGGCATGAATGACCATTTCCTTTTCTCTATTTGGGAAGAAATGGATGACATGCTTTTGGCTGAGGATATCTGGTCCCAGTAGCACAGATGGTGCATTTATTGATGGCTTGATAATGCTGTGCTCTGTCACTACAATGTATCATCACCCAAAATTATTCTTAACGAAATGTAAGGTGAATCCCAGTTTTCAGACTTCACTTTGTAATTGTCCTTCATGAAGCATGGATTATTAAAATAGAAGCCAGATCCCAATGGAAGGAACAATCAAGGGTGAAAAAAGTTTGTAGACAGTTCTCTACAACATATCTGATATAATGCCAAAAGTCCTGATTCATTAATGTCTCTTCCACTGCTTTACTGAAGTAAATGTTCCTTAAGTCACCATTTTCAGTGAGTGTGTAAAATACTGAATAACTTATTCATGTGTAACATGGTGAACTCACCTGACTTATTTTTTGCATTGTTTTCTATTTTATGTATGTGTGCAAATGTGTTTCACTGTCTTCTTACTACATAGATTACTTTTATTATCAATATACTCTGATTTGATATTAAGACACAAATGGTCATATCCAGCTTTTGAATTAAATAGTGCACAAGTAGCATAATTAGAAATGATAACAGCATTACTACTGGCACTTATACAGTTCAGTTCATATATGTGACAGAACTCCATCTGTCAACTTTTTGTGCAAAAGTCTCCCATACATAAAATAGCCAGCAAAACAAACATCTGTAAGTATGGCTGCAGACCAAGCAGTGCAACTCAAATGTATCCTCTCCATTTATTTCCCCTGGAAATGCATAAAAACTATTTGCAAGTATACCTTACACTTGCACAATGGTAAACAACATCCTTGTCTGGGGTTTTCCTGTCAATGATTTTGCAATAAAGTATGTTAATAAAAGTGATGTACACAGCAATAAGTTATTTGATGTAAGTTAACATGATTCCATGACTTTAAACTTGAAACTTAAATATAGAAAAAAAAAGTTGAAGGTGAATTTACTAACTGAGGCTGCCCTTTGTAGCCACTTCTGGTATAAGGCACAGATTGCTTCTCGGGGATAGTATGTCTTTGCTTGCCAATAAAAAAAAAAAGGAAACTTACAAGTTAAGGCCTACAATTCTGACACCTTCATAGTTATGTCCAAAACACAAAAATGAGCTTTCCATAACCGTAACTTAACATCAGAGTAATGAAGTGCATCCAAAGGAGACAGTGTGACCTTTTATGAACAAAGTTTAGGTCTCAATGACACACTGGGGGCCTAAAACTGATACCTTTAATAACATCCTTGCACATCCTATAAGATGCCACGCATGACAGATGGAATCCTGTGTGAATAGCACATAGCTGGTACATGTACTTTAATGGAGGAATAACCTGTCCTTTTTTGAACTTGTTCAAAAGACACTTTATAGCTGGAAGAGGTACTTAGTGTGTAGTGCTAGGCAAAAAACACAAAACAATCCTGCTGACATTACTGGGCAACAGGCTGACTGTACTGACAAGTACAGGAGAATATTGACAAATGTAAAGTGTACATTAACAATGCTTGGAGTACTTTAGGTTAGGATGTAGTGGCTGCTGTACAACACTAAAGATACAGTATGGATAGACTGTGTGAACTTTTAAGTGGCATACTGCAGCTGTAATGTTAAGGGAAGTAATGCTCAGACCTGCCACCATTGTGTATCACCATGTATGAGGGAGTACTGATGCCAACATCAACGTTACTTTCAGAGTTCTTTCTTTGTCACCTTGATGGCTGCTGCAAGACTGATTTAACTCTACCTAACCTGAGCTGTAAGACACACAACTTCTGCAGATTATTGTATTCTGAAAAACATTTGACCTGTTACTTCCTAAACATTACTGATTATAATGTAATACTACTGTAGCTCTGGACCTTCAAGCTACTAGTATAACTATGGAAAATGTAGAATGGTTTGTATAACACATTAAACAATAAACAAAAATTCATATAAACACATATAGATCTTAATGGAAACACGCATTTTACAAATGAAATGTACAAGTTTTTTATTCAACCTATTTATTTTTCTGAATATCTTCCACTGGTGAGAATAAAATATATAAATATACAAAAATAGATATACATATTTCTCTAAAACAATATACAATTTTTGATGCTTCAACCATGAATATTTCCATGAGCATAATTGTGTTATTTGCTATTATCTGTTACATGAAACAGTGCAACATGTCCTTTTACACTGATAACAATGATCAAATACAAGTGCAGTACTGACACAAACACATATGTAACATGAAGTTACCCATAAAATTTGCTGTAAAAAATAAACCATACACCAGTGCATAACTGAAGTAGTGCACACTAACATTCATCTGGACAGTAAAACTGAGGTAGGTAAAAAAAAGTTATGTACTCACCATAACGTTCCATCTGAGTAGGTAACTTAATTTGTCTGCAACCCGTGGGTATCATTGTCTGCAACCCGTGGGTATCAGATCTGATTCGGATCCGAGCCGGCAACTTTCCAAGCTTACAGATCTGAACTCCAAGCTCCTCCCCCCTTACCCATAACACCCTGCTACCTCCTTGTAACCCTCAGATCAAGCTTGCCAGAGAAGTCAATAGAAAGTTTCTATAACCTAGTAACCCTTATCACTATGCAATGGTGATGACTGAACAAGGTATACCCAGGCTCGTAACTAACAAACCATAGGTCCAGGGGAAGGAGGGAGGGTCGGTTGCAGACAAATGAAGTTACCTACTCAGATGGAACTTTATGGTGAGTACATAAGTTCTTTATCTGAAGTAGTTAACTTCATTTGGTCTACAACCTGTGGGACAGAGTCCCCAGCTACCAGTAACTTGGGGGGCCCTTGTGGAAGAATATTCCGGAGCACTGCAGAGCCAAAAGAAGCACGTCCTCTGGATATGAGATTCAATTTATAGTGTGAAATGAAGGTATGTGAAGAAGCCCAAGTTGCTGCTGCACAAATGTCATCTAACGAGACCCTTGACCAAAATGCCGCAGAGGTAGCCATAGATCGTGTAGAGTGGGCTTGCATGTGTAGGGGCTCAGGACGACCAGAACTTTTGTAGGTGAGGAAAATACATTGTGAGATCCACCTTGCTAATGTAACTTTAGTGACTGGCTTCCCAAAACGTGATTTTGCAAAGGGCACAAAGTTGATCAGATTTTCTGATATCTGCTGTTCTGTTCAGGTAGAAACGTAGTTGTCTGTGAACATCTAAACAATGGAGTTTGTACTCTCCTTTATTCTGAAAATTTGGAAAGAAGACCGGTAGATTGACAGACTGATTGATATTGGCCTCCGAGGATACTTTGGGCAGGAAGGGGGGATTGGTCCTGAGGGAGACCTTGTCCTTATGACAAATGATGTATGGAGGTTTACAGCACAGAGCGTGAAACTCCAAAATTCTCCTGGCGGAAGTAATGGCAATCAAGAAGATTGTCTTCCAAGATACATACTTTAAATCCACTTGGCCATCGGTTCAAATGGAGGCCCAGTTAAAGCTTGAAGAACTATGGTAAGATCCCATGGAGGTACTGTATCTCTGATCGGGGGTCGTAACAAGAAGGCTCCTTTCATGAATGATTTACAAATCTTGGATGAAGCCAGGGGTCCTGGATTGTTACCTATGTGATAATGGGAGATAGCTGCCAACTGGACTTTAAAAGTGGATGCACTAGCTCCTTGGTGAAAAATATGTGAAAAAAAGTAAAGGACTGCTGGGACGGGGGCCATGAAAGGGTCTAGATTCATCATCTCTGCCCAGTGGGAAAAACGTTTCTATTTACTCTTGTAGATCTTTCTGGTGGATGGTTTGTGCACAGCCAATAGGATGGCCTTAACAGAGGAGGATAATCCGGGAGTCCTACCATTAGAGGAACTGGATCAACCAAGCTGAGAGCTTGAGATGACCCAGGTTGGGGGTCTTGAGCCCCAGTGGATGGGAAATCAGATCCGGACTGGGATCTAGGATCCAGGGAGGATGTACTAGATGAGACCGTTAAGTAAGGGAACCAGGTCTGGTAAGGCCAGAATAGGGCTATGAGGATAACTCTGCTCCCCAACCGACGAGCTTTCTGTAGGAACTTTGTTATCAAGGGAAGAGGGGGATAAGCATACAGAAGACCGGATGGCCAAGCATGAACTAGAGCATCTCTGGGGGCTTCCCCTGGCGGGGGAATCAGAGCGAAGAACTTGCTGCACTTCGTGTTTGAAGGCGAAGAGATTGCAGCAAGGTTGTCCCCAGGCGAGGAATATCTGGTTCACGACTGTTGAGTTCAGAGACCACTCGTAAGGTGAGAGAATTGTTCGACTCAACCTGCCAAGATGTTTGACAGACCCAGAATGTGCATTGCTATGAGAAAGCGGTTGGTGGAGATCACCCATTCCCACACTCTCATGGCCTTCCTGCAAAGAGGATAGGATCTGGTTCCCCCCTGTTTGTTTATGTACCAGACTACAGACATGTTGTCTGATTGAATTGCAATCGTACCCGGAGGAAAAAGGTGGAGAGCCTGCAACGCTAAAAGCACCGCCCTCATCTCCAGTACATTGATATGCAGTGAGGTCTCTGTGGGGAGTCTACATGCCTTGGATGGATCTGCCCCTGTAATGCCCCCCCCCCCGAGGAGAGATGCGTCCGTGGTCACCGTGACTTGTGGGGGAGGTAGGATTAAAGGACATCCTTCCTGAAGGTCTTTGGAATGAAGCCACCAGAGAAGCGACTCCTTGCACACCCTGCTGAGAGGAATAGGGGTAGACAGGGGTTGAAAAGGAATAGACCATTGCACTTGAAGAGTCCATTGACATTTTCAGATGGGCAAATGGGGATAGAGTGATGGCAGCCACCATGGATCCCAGGGCCCTCAGGACCAATACGGCAGGTGGTGCAGGAGACTGTAAGAGGTCCAAGATTTGGAGGCAAAGATTGCGTAGCATGTCGGTTGTCAAGAAAATTCTGGATTGTGTCGTGTCTATCCTGGCCCCTATGAAATCCAAAATTTGAGTGGGTTGCAGAGATGATTTCCAGAGGATGATTGAGATCCCTAGTTGTTGAGCTAGTTGTAACAGGTAATATCTGTTTGAGCAAAGTTGATGCCTGGTGGGGGCGGTAAGGAGCCACTCGTCCAGGTACAGAAAGACCTGTATGCCCTGAAGTGTCAGGTGGGCCACTACTACTGCCATGACCTTGGTAAACACCCTGGGGGCTGTGGTGAGACCAAAGGGTAGGACCCTGAACTGGTAATGACTGGTTCTTAGCCGAAAGCAGAGAAAACTCCTGGATCGTCTGTCCATAACAATGTGGTAGTATGCGTCTTGGAGGTCTATCGAGCACATCCAGTCATTTTCCTGTAACAGTGGGAGAATGGATTGAATAGTGACCATCCAGAATTTCTCTTTGGGTACTGACAGGTTCAGTGTTGATAGGTCGAGTATGGGTCTTGGGTCCCTGGTCTTTTTTGGCACCAAAAAGAACCTGGAGTAAAACCCTAATCCAGACTGCTCTGGGGGGATGGGCTGGATTGCTCTTTTTCTTAGCAGCCCTTGAATTTCTATAACTGCTGCATCCCTCTAACCGGATGGGACACTGGGAATTCCTCTTGATCGAGGAGGGTAGGTTAAGAAGGGGATTGAATATCCTCTGGATACAATTCGGAGCACCCAGCGATCTGCGGTGATGGACTCACATTTGGCTAGGTGTTCAGAGAAGTGCCCTCCCGACTGCCTTCAGAGTAGAGCAGTTGGGCAACTCCTCAGGTCTGCTGCTTGGGGTCGGTCCGAGAAAGGTTCTCCTGACCCAAAGTTCTTTGGGCCCCCTCTGCCTCTGGGATGGCGTCCAACTTGTCCTCCTCTGCCTCTGAAGGATGAGGTCTCCTGAGCGAAACGGGTTTGTTGAGTCTTCGGGAACCACATCTTCTGTCCCTTTTGGTTCCTGGAATAGGACCTCTGGGGAGCAGAGAATCGGATCCCGATGGCAGACATCTTCCAGTCTTTCTCGCTCTGGAGAAGCGTGTCGCGGATGGTCTTGCCAAAGAGCATTGAGCCTTCATAAGCGGCGTTTGTGAAGGACGCCTTAAAGGGTTCCACAAAGTCACAAAGACGGAGCCAGGCCTGTCTTCATAAGACTACGCCCGTTCCGCTAGCCCTAGCCGCTCCCTCAGAGGCATGGGAGGGGAGCCGCATGGATGTGTTTGTGATAGACTCGAGAGTGGCCATTTGGGACGAGAACGTACGGTTGTCCTCGGCCGACATGGACTCCGGGGGTGATCCAGCGTACTCCTTAATCAGTTCCCGCTGGAGTCGTATAACATGTGCCATGTAATTCAGAGACCTTACCGAGAAGGTCGCTGAAGAGATCATCCTCTTTCCCAAACGGTCCATCATCCAAGAATCCTTATCTGGAGGATGCACCAAGGAACTCTCCTGTGCTTCTTCCTTCTTGGTGGCCACCACCACCACCATAGCATCCACAGGGGGACCCTTACTCCAACATGCCTTGTCCGAGGGGGGAGCCTAGTATTTTGTCGGGACATTTGGGGATCGGCTCCACAGTGTCCAGCTCCATCCATGCCCTGGTAGTAACATCTACCAGGGGGTCGGCGGGGGGGGGGGGACACCCAAGACGTACATGGGCCTGCGTCAAACCCCTCCAGAAACATGGACTCGTCCGAGGAAGGCTTTTGGGCGGACCACCCTCCCTTGATGCATAAAATTTCTGTGATGTCTCCAAAGGAGACGTCTTCGGGGGGTGATCTTGGGGAACCTTCCCCTTCCTCCAGGTCCGTGTCTTCCGTGAGGGACTCAGGTGAGTCCAAGTGCCTCCTCTTGCACTTCTGCTTGTGAGGCACCTCCTCGGGGGGGTGTCCGAAGAGGCATCACCAGCGATGTCCTGTTCCTTCAAGGGAACCATCTGGGACGTAAGCGCAGGCTGTCCCTGGGATCAGATGATAGTTGATAGGCTCAACTGCGTGGAAGCGACGGGCTGGTCTGGAGCAAGAACCGGGGGGTATAGAGTCCCTCGAGAGGACTCTCTCCACTACATCGAATGCCGACTGTGAACTGCTCTCCCTTGGAACCTCGAGCAGTTCCCTCAGCTCAGATGTACGGATTGGTGCCAAAGGCGACTCGATCGGATCCGAAAGGGTAGTGTGACCCGATCTGGACAGAGCCGAAGTTCCACTAACCCCTCCGGATCAGACGCCCGCCCCATGGCTCCGACAGCTCTAGATCAGACAAGAATCCTGGATCCAATAGACCTGAGGGCATGGTCGGTGCCAAAGACGTAAACGCTGTCGGCACCGGCCCCACCCCGGCTCCAAACCTAACTGGATCCGACAGCTCCGAGACCCAAAAGCAGGTTGGAGAAGGAGCAATAGGGGCAAAAAAGGGTGTCTAGCCCCCCCAGAGGGGGGGGAGGCACAAGCACTCCCAACTGCATTTGAGCCTGCAAAAATCGACGCATCATCCAATGCATATCAGCATCCGACAAACTCCTAGTAGACCTACTAGAGGCCACCGAAGGCGGCCGGGAAGATCGCCTTGATGACCTAGAAGGTGACAAGAGTCTCCTCCTCCGGCTCCATGGAGAAACGAGGGGAGCGGAGCCAAGAGGGGGTAGACTGAGACCTTCAAGGGAGAAGCAGCAACTTTAGGTGGCGGAGCCGAGGGAGTTGACTCCAACCACCTTTTATGGCTCTGGTGTTTCTCTCTTTCTCTCTCCTTGTCTCTCTTATCCTTATTTCTGCCCTCCCTTTCCTCCTGGGCCAAAGAGGGAAGGCGAGTCACGGCCAGGGGATCAGGAATGGTAGGTGGGATAGCCGTGGTAATGGCTGGCACCACAGCAGAAGTAGAAGAAGATTCTGGTGGCAGAAGGCCCGCCAAAATCAGCTTGGCCTTTCTGTCTTAATGCTCTGGGATTAAAGGCTGCACAAACAGTGCAGCCTGTGGAAAGGTGTTCCACACTCGGGCATAACACACACAGAGTGTGGCCATCCACTGGGGACAGCTTATGACCACACTCGGTGCATTTAGAAAAAAAAAGCCTTAGGGCCTTCGGCCATTGTAAAGGAAAAAGGAAGCAACACACGCCTTCACACACTCTAGTGTGGGGGGGGGACTAGCTAACTAAACAATTAAACTACAGCTAAAGAAACAGGAACTACTATGATAAACTATCTGAGGTTCACACACACACACACACACACACACACACACACACACACACACACACACACACACATAAAGGGAAATATAGTGAAAAATAAGAATTCTATTATTAAACTACTCACAAACCAACTTGGAGCTTGTTCTGAAAAGCTATCTTAAGCCGTAGCTAATGAGATCTGAGGGTTACAAGGAGGTAGCAGGGTATTATGGGTAAAGGGGAGGAGCTTGGAGCTTGGATCTGTAAGCTTGGAAAGCTGCCGGCTCGGATCTGAATTGGATCAGATACCCACAGGTTGTAGACCAAATGAAGTTAACTACTTCAGATAAAGTATTTTAAAAAGCACCAGTAATACCCGCACTAACATCAAAGTGATTATCTGAATTCACAGCATTATGTTAATAGTTGCTCAATTCAAAATTGTACAATTATGTAATAAAATTGAGTGAGCAAAGCTTGTTAAAGTTCCACATCTATGTAGCTGTATAAAAATGACAGCACTACCTACTCATTGGGTCTACTTCAGAAGACTGACAGCTCAAAAGACTGAAACTCAAATGATTGAAAACTCAAAATATAGAACAAAAATTTCATGCAGGGGGGCAAGGCTCCCTACACTTCCCATGTGGGATTTGGAGGGCATAGTCCCTCACACCCCCTTTTGGAGGGCATAGTCCCTCACACCCCCTGCTAATTATATATACCATCTCCCAAAATTACACAATAGTACTGAAGGAAAAAAATACACATTCTATATTTTGAGTTTTCAATCATTGGAGTTTCAGTGGTTTGAGCTGTCAGTCTTCTGAAGTAGACCCTAGTCATCAAACCCCAGAAGTGTAAAACATATAGTGTAACACCAGTACCAACTGAAATCACTCTTCTAAAACAAACTATTTACAATGGAACTGTGCATAATGATATAACTACATAATGTATTATAACTAACTGCAGAAAATAATGAAATATATGTTGTGCCACATTGACACAGTGTGGAATTGTTCATGTCACATCATTGATGACTATGCATATATCTGCAATGATTCTAACTACATTCATACTCCTACTGGATGTTTCCTTAGGGCATGAGTTACTTATCTGCCTTCATTTGCAGGAACACTACTGCACAATGCAGTCCAATTCCATGTGTATGTCACTCTTCCATCTACTTTATATTTCTGATTTGTCTTCACTAGGCTACTCATAAAACAGAAACATTCTAGTACTGCTTCACTTCCCTACCCTGTACATTACTCCAGGGAAAGTGTACAGTTGCAATAGTCTATTCTTAGGTTTCCCTTGACACCAGTCATCACTGCTTCTTTAGGGAAATTCCCTGCACTGCTTCAGTTTTCAGCTTGATTTAACTGCCAGTGTCATTGCATTATATCACTGAAATGAAATATACACAAATACTGATATTTTAAATAGCAAAATGCAATATATGCAAAAATGAGGTAAAATACAATAGGACCATGGAAAACTACCATCAAACAAGAAGTAAGCACCAAGTAATGTTACTGGGTCTTTGCCCTATAACACTGATAGTATGGCTGGTCAACAGAACCACAGTGTTCAAAGCCATGAAATTTAATGTCAAATTAGGACAGTGCCACAGATGGAAATACACTTGTTTTTAGTGCATCACACTACTCTACTGCTCATTTTTTGCTGCATTTCTTGCAAAAGAACCTCTTTGTGGTTTTCACACACCGGTCATCAGTTGTAACACCAGCACATGTGAAATGTAGCCATGTTTTACACTGATGGCATTCAATCATGCTCTCATCCACTTTATATACGTTACAGAAGCAATGCAGTGTCAACTGTACTTTTACACTTTGTTGTTTTTTTTTTCACTAATGTGTGTGGTAACATCTTCATCTCTCTCTCTCTCATCAATGCATTGAATTAAATATGGTCTCATTTCCCTTTGGATGAAGTGTATGTTGGACAAACATGATTCATTTGCAAGAGCTACAGCATTTGCCACAGCAAAAAAAACCACAGTCACTGGATCCTATCTGTTTTTGACAACACAAAAAATTAATGTCAAGCACTTGATCTGTGCCAGCAAATAATGGAGCATACATTCTAATGAGCTGCTCCTTTAGTGTGTCTGAGATGCCAGAGAATTGTAAAGAGTTGTTAAATAAATTACTAAAATCAGACTGTAAAATTAGGTTTTTCAAATCACAGTCAATACACAGGAGGTTCAGATGCAAAAAGTTTACTAGTGTACACCAGGAGGCAAAAGACCATACAAGTATAGAATTTTGTCTGACAAGATACAGGAAGTATACAATTTTATATAGATTTAACGATTAGCTTTGCCTACCTTACGGACGTGATTTGTCACAGGGCATCTACATCATTTCAGCTTACAGTTCTTTATTCATTAAACTGCTGACTCTACATTTTCTCAAAAAAGATTTTTTATAAAACAATACGGCTTTGCTATTCAGCATGTTAGTTGCAACGTCTTCCTGTAAAGTTACTCTTTCAAGGTTTCATGTCGCTTCAATTACAGTAGAGGATTCAGTCTTAATACATGTCTTTGTTCTTAATTACACTTCCGTGCCATTTCTGTACTGGTTAGTAACATACAAGGCCACATCATTCTAGCAGCAGAGAATCTTCATTATTTCGTATATTTAATTCTCCTGACCCAGCAGATAATTATTTTAGAAAAGCATAAACAACGATTTGCTAAGCTTGCATTCTGTCAGGGTCAAAGGCCAGCACTTGCTTCAGGCCACACTGCAGTTTCAAAAACGACTTCACATTCAAACGTGAATTGATTTTACTACATAAAATTAATAGAATAAAATGCATTATATATTATTTGCTTTTAGATTAACATTTTTATATGTTAAAGTACGTATTTTTCTAACATTTTCCCCCCTGATAATACTTTTTATTCTATTTTGAAGTATGCATAGTTTCATTTAACCTCCCAGCCTTCTCCATTCAGGATTTTTCAGCTAGGTGAATCATTCATTCAATACTTCAGAAAAAAACATCATCTGAAATCAACCTTTCAATCTCAGTATCTTGGTAAAATGTTTCGGTAACAGATACATCAACAAAACTTTGATTAACTTTTTTATGCAGGGTATTCAACAAATACATGCTCCCATTAGGAGTATACCAACAAAAATGGCAATCAGAATGTTTATTAGGATGGAACCCCACCCCCCAAATATACTCTGGAAAAAGTTAGTCAGTGGGTTTGGGGGCCTGGTTCAGTCATGGCTGATACTTGCTGAATTACCTCTAGGTGATTATTAATTTCATGCCGGTTATCAGGAATATACACACAGCATTCTTCTTTGATAAGCACGCACGTACCACCTCTCGACACTAGGGTGAAGTCAAGAGCCATTCGATTTTGTAACACAACAGTTCTCATTGCATTCAGTTCATCAGTCACAAGTTCTAGGGCGGAAAAAGTTGCATTACTCATAACTTCGAGAAGTTTCAATAACTTCCTCAGCTCCCAGATCGATTTGACTGCTCCATAGGCTGGAAGTATTCCTGCCCAGGATATAACACTGTCACTTAAGTCCATATGAGTCAGTTCATTCTTATCTTTTACTGCATGATGGTCTTTCCAGCCAGCTTCAATCCTTCCGATTGGATTTACAGGTTTTCCGACTGGATATCCATTTTTCTGATTTACTTCTCTCACATTTCGTATCTTTCCTACAGGTAATTCTACAGTATGTCTTATTGCCGGAACCAAGCAGCCCAAAAAACAACTGCCGGACCAATTCTCAGGTAACAATATATATGCTTTTTTGCCACAGATAAAATAACATTAGTACTAATTTGCATTTGCCCTGCACAAAACATTTTTCGATCAATAACTGACAACTGTTTCAACAAAATTTAATTTCTCTTAATATTACTTGAAGTTGTTTTCAATGCATTAAAATATGAATCATAATTAGAGTTACAAAAAGTTCTTCCATTACTATTTTTAATATAACATCGGTAAGATATGGTTATATTACAATTGCTCCAGCCTACCTGGAGTGTATCAATTTTGAAGAAGCATACAGTTCATTTTTGTGTTATTGGTAAATACAAAGCTATTTTGTCTTGTGAACTCACAGTTCCTGTGTCAAAAAGTAAATTTTCCCAAGTCTCATTTATCCCCAAAGGGACAGCGGACATTACCAGTCCTCCATATGCTGTTGGTATAGCTGTACAAACCCAGCAATTTGAAATGTTCATGGTCTCTGCATACACACGTTTCATGGCTAGGTATGTGTTAAAGTTTGGATGCCAGTCTATGGCTGTTTCATCATGCTTTCCCAGTTTCAATGGTAATGGTAAGTTTGCGTATAGAAAAAAACCACAATAAAAGAAGGATTGTCAGGACTATAGTCAATAAATGAACACATAAAATGATTATGCAACATCTCTGAGGTGGTTCTGAATTCTTATTTGTCTTATTTTTGGACATCTTGATCTGGTTGTTTATCAGTCTCAAAGTTTTTATCAAGTTGAAAGTTCTTTACCGGTTTACAATGCGTTAAATGAACCCAGGATGTTCTTTCAGCCACTCGGACTGCACTAGGCGTTGCCAACAGAACTTGGTATGGTCCTTCCCACTACGGACTCGCCCAATTTTTTCTCTTCGTCACTTTGACCCAAACGAATGCTCCTGGATCCAAGGCGGTTTCCACCGGCCTGGTCTGGTCTTTATCTGAAAAAGAGTTAAGCTGCAAAACAGTTTTTGTTAACAATTTTCTCGTGTAACTAGCTAGTGAACTGTCAGCCTCTAATTCTGCAGGCATGAGAGATTTCCACTGAGGCACATAATACGCTCTCCCAAAAATCATTTCAAAAGGAGTCAAACCCTTTGCATTTGGAACTGTTCTCATACTCAGCAGTGCCAAAGGAAGACAGTATATCCAGTTCTTTTGTGTTTCTGTAATCAATTTTCGCAATTTGTTCTTTAGAATACCATTGTGCCTTTCCACCAGTCCTGCTGACAGTGGGTGGTAAGCACAATGGTTCTTTAGAGATACCAAAAAATTTCCCAAGCTGGTGAATCGTTTGATTCACGAAATGTGTGCCATTGTTACTATAAATCCTTTCCGGGATGCCAAATCTAGGAATTATTTCTTTTATCAGGGCTTTTGCCACTGTTGTTGCATCCGGGTTTTTGGTTGGAAAGGCTTCTACCCATTTAGAAAACATGTCTACAATAACTAAACAAAACTTTTTCCCTTCACATTTGTTTAATTCTATGAAATCCATACAAATAGTATGGAACGGATATGGTGGTATAGGGAAACTTCCCTGTTTGGTTTTAAATGCTCCTTGTGCATGGTGCTTGTTACAAGTATGGTATGACAAGCTGCACAAAATTTCTTTGCATAATTCGTATATCTATATGTTTGAAATATTCGTTTAACTAACTGTACCATCCCCCCTGTTGAGACATGGCTCTGTCCATGGCTCAGCAAAGCTGCATATCTAAATAAATTAAACGGCAATATCGGTTTTCTTTCTTTGGAGATGTACAGTCCGTTCAAGAATTGCTCCTTGTTTTATCCATTTTTGTTTTTCTGTTTTTGTAGTAAGCGTTTGCATTGTTTTTAACATTCCTAAGTCTAAAATCTCAGAGGGTTGTAATTCCTCATTTAAAAATACAGTTTGAGTCTGAGGCTGCCTGCTTTGCAGCTGCATCCGCTCGTGCATTTCCTTTTGAAATCTTATCCTGCTGTTTCGTATGAGCTACACATTTACAAATAGCTACTTTGGCAGGTAACTGAATAGTTTCTAATAATTCTAAAATAAATTGTGCAGGATTAATAGGTTTTCTACTGGATGTTATCATTCCTCTGTTTTTCCATTGTTGTGCAAATACATGTACTGTAGAAAAAGCATACTTACTGTCAGTATATATGTTCACTTTCTTGTCTTTTGCTAAAGTACATGCCCTTGTCAAAGCTATCAATTCTGCTGCTTGTGCAGATAAGTTGTGTGGTAAAGATTGTGCTTCTAGAATTTCAGTGTCTGTAACTACTGCATACCCAACTAGATTCTTTCCTGTAGGACCCCTTTTAGGTTCATAGGTTCATACTAGGCTATCTGCCAGAGGGCATTTACAAGCCTTGCCCATAGTTTTGTGGCTTACGCCACCTCTTTAGTATGGGGAACTATACCCATTATTTTGCTGTGCCTCTGTCGAGCAGTGACCCTGAGGTAATCCCTGGGGTATATCTGCGATCTCCCATCCATTGGTCAAGATTTCTCTTGAACAAGGCCAGCGAGGTGCTCTGCCTCACATATACCGGGATTTTGTTCCACAGCATAGGGAGTCTTTGGGTGATGAATCTATCCCTCCAGCACGTCCTATTAATAGCCGTGTCGAGGTTTAAGTCTCCCGCCCTTGTGGCTCTGACGGATCTAGATTTTTTGAGGTGAAGCATATTCATCAAATCTGGGTTTGACATGGCCTTGTATGTCAGGCAAACGTCACCTCTGGCCAAGCGGTAGGCGACTGAATAGAGCTGGAGTTCTTTCAGTCGGGCAGCATAGGACAGATTTTTGAGACCCTTTATCCTTTTGGTGAGGAACTTTTGTGGCCTCTCCAGCTGCTGCAAGTCTCGGGTCAGATACATTCCGAATGGGGCATTGTACTCAATCATTGGTCTGATGAGTGATGAGTATAGGGAGACTATGACCTCCCTTGATCTAGATGTGAATCCCTTCATAAGGTGGGCAATGTAGAAGGTCTTCCTAACTACTTTAGCTACATGGGTGTCGAATGACAGGTTACTGTCAACCTGGGTCCCCAGGTCCCTGATAACTTCTGTGCTCAGTGGATTCCCACCTATATGGTAGCTAGGGGTAACCTTGTTTTTCCCGAAGGGTATGACTATGCATTTTTTGGCATTTAACTTTAGGCCATGGCTCTGGCACCAGTTATCCGTTTCTGTGAGACCCTTCTGAAGGATATCTGTGTCAGATGTGTTTTCGACTACGGCGCCCAGTTTGCAGTCATCTGCAAACTTTGTCAGCCATAACCCTCCTGTGTTTGCTTGTACTGGAAAAGTAGATGCCAAACAAGAGTGGGCCCAGGACTGAGCCCTGTGGGACACCACTTGTGACAGGCTTTGAGTCTGACATGGCGCCAGCAACTCTGACCCTGTGGGTTCTGTCACTCAGCCAGTTTGCAACCCATCTTGTGATGTATGGGTTAACATTTAAGCTGATGAGTTTTTCAATGATACCCGAGTGGGGTATTGTATCGAAGGCCTTCGCCAGATCGAGGTAGGCTGTATGGACTGCCTTTCCCTCATCAATGGCTTTGGTGACTGTTTCGAAAAAGTCAACCAAGTTTAAAAGGCATGATCTGCCTTTGACAAAGCCAAACTGGGTTGGATCCAAAGTCTGCAAATTCCCTATGTCTTTATTTATGAGGTCCATTATGATCCTCTCCATGGCTTTGCAGATAAGGCTTGTCAAGCTAATGGGCCGGTAATTTCCAGGGTCAGTGGAGGCACCGCCTTTGTGAAGTGGGACCACAGACACAGTGCGCCACTCCCTGGGTACGTATCCAGAGGTGAGACTATGATTAAACAGCTGCCCTAGCTGTGGGTTTAATTCCTCGTTGAGTTCGTGGAGCACACAGCCGGGGACACCATCAGGTCCCATGGATGCTGTGTTTTTTGCTTTGGAGCGAGCAGTTCTCACTTGGGCGTTAGAGATGTTTGGGGGGCTGCAATCGTTTGGTATAGATATCTCTCCTTTGGGGAGGGGAGAAGTTTGCACTGAACCTGTCAGCCAGTATGTTGGCAATGTCTGTAGGATCAGTAATCTTCACATCATTTTGAACTAGTTCTGAGCATATCTGGGAGTTTCCTCCCAGGTTTCTAACATAGCTAAAGAAGGCCTTATGATTGTCTTTTGAGTCTTTAGCTATTTTTCTCTCAAAATTTGCTTTGGATGATTTTATGAGAGCTCTTAGTTTTTTACTTATAGTGATCAAAGTGGTCTTACCTTTTAAGGATTTTGCTCTATCTTGTAGTAGCTTCCTCCTTTTGTTGTAGAGTTTGTTTATGGCTGGGGTCCACCAGACTGGACACTTGCCTTTGGTACAAAGAGTCTTTGTTTTGCTTGGGATTGCCTTATCCATGCAGTCCTGCAGGTGCTGGTAGAAGGCATTTGTAAGTGATTCAGCGGCTTGAGTACTGTTTTCCGCCGCTCGGGGCCTTAAAGGAGACCACACTAGTCTTTAGAAGTGTGAAGTCGGCTTTGAGAAGTTCTTTACTGTGGTCTTTTTATTTCAGGTGGGGTGGGATGAGGACCTCCAGCGAGATTAGTTTGTGATCTGATCTCACCAGTGAGGGGTATACTTCTGGTGTTGAACATTGTGCTCCCATGTTCGTGATGATGAGATCAAGTATGTTTTCTCCTCTTGTGGGGATGGTGACTAGTTGTTCCATGGCATTTGAGCTTATGAATTCCAGGAACTTTTGGGCTAGGGTGTTTGGGCTTGAGTAGTGTTCCCAGTCTATATTAGGGTAATTGAAGTCACCTAGTATGACGGTGTTTGGAGATACATTTATCCCCTCCAGTGTTTTCAGGAAAGCCATGTGAGGTTCCCGAGTTTGTGAGGGTGGCCTGTAACATGCTACAATTTGCAGAGCAGTCTTGCCTATGGTTAATTGCACCTGGATGGTCTCCGATGCATCGTGCGTTGCCACCAGTCTTGAGGTGTGGGTGTCCTTGATGAATATGGATACCCCCCCTCCTTTCTTGGTATTGTCCGGATTTTGGGGCCGGAACGCATGATATGAGGTAAAACCTGATAGTGCTGGGGTGCTCTCAGGAGCCTTGAACCAGGTTTCTGTCACAGCACAGACATCGATGTTCTCCATACTGAGAAGGGCCTCGAGTGCGTGCATTTTGAGATTTAGACTTCTGGCATTGTGCAGCATTACCCTTAGTTTTTTTCCTTTTTTGTTCTAGGCTGGTAGGTTTAGAATTTGAGCCTTGCCTAAAAAGGCACTATGGGGTGGCAAGAGCCTTTGCCAATATCCGAATCCCAGGGTGACAGGTGCAAGCCGTCCCTTGCGAAGCAGCGTGGCTTGTCCAGCATGTCATCCCAGGCAGACAGACATTGGATCCCCTTTGAATGACACCAGAGTTTAAGCCAATTGTTAAAGCTGATCATCTTATCTCTGTATTGTGGCATCATTCTTGGTGAAGGTAGGATACTGCTCAAGGTCAGGGTCATACCTGCCTGGGCTACATAATCAGAGAGCACCTCAATGTCTCTTTTCATGTAGTCCAAGGAGGTACGTCTCAGGTCGTTTACACCAGCGTGGACAATGACTGAGTCGTATTTGTACCTGCTGTTGAGAGACCTGAGTGCTTGCGTTATGTGGCGGATTCTAGCGCCCGACAGGCAGCTTACTGTAACTCTCTCCTTACTCAGTCTGGTGAGCGGGACGTCAGTGTGTCTGACTATGGAGTCACCAATGACTAGTGTGTCTGGCATTGTGTTTGGCCTTAAGGGCTGTGACTGTTTGACACTCTGACTGAGGTCTATGTGTTGCAGGTGTTGTGTTCTGAGGTGGTGGTTGTTTGGGTGTCTGCTTTGGTGGCCTCTGCTGTTTTGGTAGATTTCTGATCAGAGCCTCCGAGTATGTCTTTGTGTGTTTATGTGTATGATTTGAGGTTGTGATGGTACTATGTGAGACTGGGTCTATAGTGTGTGTGGTAACCTTCTCCTCCTGTCTTTTGTATGAACCATCCACGTAATATGTCACCTCGGTATTATCCAAGGGCATATCTGTTAGATCTCATCTAGGTAAAGCTAGCTGTTCAATTTCCTGCAGGCAGCTGTGTGGTGTGGCCTCCGCAGGGGTTGGAAGTAATGTTGATGGATTCAAAGTTGTACATCGTTCAATTGTCATATGAGGTTGACTCAGCAGTATAGTCATACATGAAAGACGTCTAGCAGGAGAAAGGTATGCCACTTTTTCTTGTAATAAAATTATTGCAACTGCATGAGGCACTCTCAATGTGAGAGGGTGGAATAACACCACTGAGGCTGATGCCTGTACTGCCATTGCAGCTGCAACTACTACTTGTACACAGTGAGGCAAAGATCGCGCCACTGGGTCTAACTGTGATGAATAGTAAGCTGTGGGGCGTTGCTTATCCCCATGTTGTTGTGTCAAGACTGATGTCATATATCCTTGCTTACAATCTACGGTCTGAATAAACCGCTTGTGGTAATTTGGAAGTCCTAAAACAAATGAAGCAATTAACTGCTTCAATCTGCAGAAAGCTGCTTCTGCTTCAGTTGTCCATTGTAAGGTATCTTGTGCTGCCATTGGTGTCTTGTATATCAAGTCAGTCAGTGGAGCAGATTCCAAAGCATAGTTCGGTATCCAGCTCCAGCAAAAATTAGTTGTACCTAAGAAAGACATAATTTCTTTCTTGGTTGTTGGTTTGGGTGCTTGCAAAATTGCTGTTTTTCTTTCCTCATCTAATACTCTACCTTCTTTGGATATTACATATCCCAAGTATCTAACTTGTTTTTTCCAAAGTTGTAACTTATTTTTGTTTACTTTGTGTCCTTGTGCTACTAAAAATTTCAGTAATGCTATCGTATCCTCCCTGCACTGTTGCTGGGTAGGAGCTGCTAGCAAGATGTCATCTACATAAAGTAGAAGTTGACTACCTCCCGGTGGGGTAAACCCTGCCAGGTTGCTTGCCATTTCTTGTGCAAATATTGTTGGACTCTCACAACATCCCTGTGGTAGTCTGGTATGTGTATACCTTTTACCCTGAAATGTAAATGCAAACCTGTATTGACTATCAGGATGTATAGGTATTGAAAAGAAGGCATTGCTGATATCTACCACAGAGAAATACTTCTGTTGTGTGGATCTGGCACCGTAGGTGCTCTGGGTATCACTGCATCATTTACAGCTTGTAAATCCTGTACCATTCGCCATTCTCCATTTGCTTTTTTAACAGGAAATAGGGGTGTGTTACATGGTGAATCAGGAGATTCTACCAGTACACCTTTGAGTAAAGCTGCTATTATAGGTTTGATTCCTATTTCTGCATCCTTTCTCAAAGGATATTGTCTTTTCTGTGGTCTAAAAGCTGACTTTGGGGTTATTGTAACAGGTCCTGCTGTTTTAATAAGTCCTACATCTGACTTGCCTGTTGACCAAAGAGTTGTTGGAACTTCACATAAGGCTTTTTCTTCTTCTTCTAGTAAGAATGCTAATCAGCTGTCCTCGCTGGATTGCAAGTGTACAGCTGGGTGTGTCTGTGTCAACCAATTCAATTTTTGTTTTTGTATCCCTTGTTCTAATAGTTCTAAATCAGTTTGTTTTTCCCATCTTGTTACTTTTTCTCCCAAGTCTGCCCATTTGATATTTTTGTTTTGTCAAGCTGACGTGGCAACCGATTTGATTTATACAATGTATGGAAGTCTTGAAGCAATGAACAGCTAACTACACTGTTCCCCTCAGTATCCCAATACAAAGTACGCAAAACCAATCTAGTTGCACGATTTCTGAATAATTCTTGCTCATATTCTCCATCAGGTCCTGGTGTAGTACAATAGTATAGAGTACAGTGTAACAAATGTTGATCAGTGTTAAGGGAGGGAACTTTACTGATGGCTACGTTCATCAGCTCCTTGGTCACTGCCCCTGGACCAGTCGTAACTAGATCCTGGCTGTACCAGTAATAAGTTTCACCCTCCGGTCGCACTACAAAAGTATCCATTTGTCTCTGAGCTTCCATACCCTGTATAGTTGGAACTACTGCTATGCCAAACATCTGCATAAGGTCCCTGCCCAATAGGTTTACTGGACACTTTGCAGAAACAACTATTTTACTTTTTTGTGTCATCCCTGAAACAAGGTATGTTATTGCTATATCATGGGAAAGTAGTTCCCTGTATAGCTGTCCATTTGCAGCTTTTACTAGTATATAATCAGGTGATTCGGAATGTTCTGGTAACTTGGAGGGATGTATCAAAGTCTGTGATGCTCCTGAGTCACAGGAATTTGACTTCCCTTCCCTCCACCAGAAGTGTAACTTCCGGTTTAGTATCTGCTAAGTAGAGCTCTAAGCTCAATAATGCTAAGTCCAGAATTTAATTTTCTTCATCCTCTATTTTCTTGCACTTCCTCTACTCCCTCTATCACATTTACATTTGCTTTTGGTTTATTAACTTTTCCTGATGATTTCTGACTTTCACATGACGTGTTTTCACTATCATATAGTCAGTCCTCATCTCCCTTTTCTTCTGCCTGTACCTTTTTACTTTGTCTACAATCCCTTGCTAAATGTCCCTTCTTCCCGCACTTGAAGCATTCACCTTTCTTTTTTCTTTCTTCAAAATCTTCTGATCATTTGTCAGAGTTTTTATTGTTTCCCTGGGCATTTTTTCTTGCCCTTGTTACCGGACTGTAATACAAATACTTCAGCTCCATCTTCAGCAGTGAAGACTTGTGCTTTTTCTTTTTGCTATTAAAAACGTCTTTCAGCATGTCTAGCATACTCAAGTAAGGCTTGTAGCCTTCCTGTTCGATGGTCTATCATATGCTTCGTAATGAAGCTACTAATAGGTGCTATGCAACCTTTCAAAAATGCATTTTTCAATTGTTGTTCATATGGGAAATCATTTGTCTGGTTCTCAGGAACTGCCATACCGCTATGATTATTAAAACATTCTAATAATCTAGCATAATATGCATCTACTGTTTCATTTTCATGTTGTATGCATTGATTTATGCAAGTCCAATCTGCTCTAGGTTTCCATTTCTCAGAGATTCGGTCTGTCAGACCTTTCACTCTGTTGTCTAATTCTGCATCACTATGTGGGAGTGGTCTGAGGTCTGCTTTGCAAAGATTCCAGTCGCCACAAATCATGTGCCAATCTGGACCTATAATTTGTCTCACTACCTTTTCTACTTCTTCCCCATTTAGGTGGTAACTTAATCTCATGCCTTGTAAATCTTCTAGAAATTTCCCAAAATTAACTTTCGGATGGGGGATTCCCTCAGTAGCCTTCTGGATGTCTTCCGGTGTCCATGGTCTGCATACTAAGAGTGTTGGATTTTGCCCTTCCTGTCCTGCCCGAGGATTTGGAACTTCTATAAGTGGGCACATTTCTTCCTCACTCTCATCCTGTAAACTTCTCTCTATTTTGTAAGATTCTGTGTCCCTATATGTTTTCTGTGCTCGGGATCTGGTTTCAATAGGATCTCTAACAAAAGGTTATGTTTTACTAATTTCAGGATAGCGTGGAGGCGGACCAGCCTGTCCACTCGCTTCATATCCTGAAAAGGGTAAGGGAGGGGGTAAGGGAGGAGGAGGGGCCATCGGTACTACTAAATTATCTTCTTTGTCTAAGAACAATGTTTTTGAACTTTTAAGTTTTTGTTCCCTACGACTTGCTTCCTCAATCCACCTGTGTACTTGAGGAATGCCTAGCTTACGTTGCTTTTTTGCCTGACCGTCCGTGTCAGATTTAAGCTGTTTAAGAAGTTTCACTAATGTACTTTTATCTAGTTTACCATCAAATCCGTATTTAACCCATTTTGTATAATATCTAACATTATCAAAACGTTGTGATTGCATGTATTTTGCATCTTCGGTTAGGGGGCGGATCTCACGAGAGTTTGGTGTACTTATTACCCATGTCAGAAAATGTTACGTAACCCTTTTTGTATCACGTGATATATTGGTTCCTGTTCACAGTTATCTAGAATAACTGTCTACCTCATTCTGTTTCCCTGATCTATGACCAAATATACAGTAATTCCTATTGTCCCTGATCTGCTAAAACAAATCTTAACAATATACTGCAACCTAGTCCCTGATCTAAAACAGAAGAAAGGTAAATTCTTCCTACCTGAGCCTCCAGTTATTGATGGTTTGTTCAAGTTCCAGGTTCCGCTGTTCGGCCACAGAGCAGAAAGTGGCCAGCCTCTTTACACAAAATTCAGTCGGAGGTCTTTTCACTTCAAGAAGAACCGTGTTTGGTACCTTCTCCTGCAGTATTCGACCACCGATACACTCTAATCTGCAGCTTACCAAGGGAATTCCGGCTAAGGAGGACCAAAATGTTAAATAAATTACTAAAATCAGACTGTAAAATTATTAGGTTTTTCACATCACAGTCAATACACAGGAGGTTCAGATGCAAAACGTTTACTAGTGTACACCAGGAGGCAAAAGACCATACAAGTATAGAATTTTGTCTGACAAGATACAGGAAGTATACAATTTTATATAGATTTAACAATTAGCTTTGCCCACCTTACTGACGTGATTTGTCACAGGGCATCTACATCATTTCAGCTTACAGTTCTTTATTCATTAAACTGCTGACTCTACATTTTCTCAAAAAAGATTTTTTTATACAACAATATGACTTTGCTATTCAGCATGTTAATTGCAACGTCTTCCTGTAAAGTTACTCTTTCAAGGTTTCATGTCGCTTCAATTACAGTAGAGGCTTCAGTCTTAATACATGTCTTTGTTCTTAATTACACTTCCGTGCTATTTCTGTACTAGTTAGTAACATACAAGGCCACATCATTCTAGCAGCAGAGAATCTTCATTATTTCGTATATTTAATTCTCCTGACCCAGCAGATAATTATTTTAGAAAAGCATAAACAACGATTTGCTAAGCTTGCATTCTGTCAGGGTCACAGGCCAGCACTTGCTTCAGGCCACACTGCAGTTTCAAAAACTACTTCACATTCAAACATGAATTGATTTTACTACATATAATTAATAGAATAAAATGCATTATATATTATTTGCTTTTAGATTAAAATTTTTATATGTTCAAGTACGTATTTTTCTAACAAGAGTCATAGACTGTTACACATGCACCACACCTGCTTGACACAACCCAGTGTGCTCCAACATGATGGATCTGGATAATATTTTCAGAATCAATTTCACTCACAGACTTATGAGCAAGAGGCACAGTGCCTATAAAAACACTATAGCATGGATGCTTTTCTGCAAGTAAATACTGACATGCATTAATGATGTTATCATTGAGCCATTCACCAGTGGAAATGTCATTTCTGTCTCGGTAGGTCAGTTTGATTCCATGAATTACTGCCCAGGTATCATCTTTATCTTCCACTGTATGTGACTGTTCTTCCCGCGCTGTCAGCCTACTACCTGGAAGTAATGACCATCTGTCTGCATCCTCGGATTCCATTCAACTGTTCCCCTGGTGATGTCATTGTGATAACATCACTAACCGACAAGATATAGACATAGTCTTCGATTGTGTATTTACGGTCTTTGGTATTTTCGGATGTCATTTCAGTACTTTCCCAGACATCAGCCTTCTGAAGGTCTGCTTTTTTTCCCCAACCCTTGTGGAAGGGGGTGTATTTGTCCATGTGTCTGCTGCTTACCAGGTGACTCCAACAGTGGTAAACCATGATCAGCTGGTATTTCTGCTAATGCATATTAGGATACCTTTTTTAGCATATCATAAAGGTTTTTTAGACTTTCATTTGTCACCAAATAAACAGAATAGTACAGTTTTGTACCTACCATAAATGTAGATGTTCGAGGATCTCCATTGCTGCAGTCCTTACATATGGGTAGTCCGCTGTCCACAATCGGCCCGAATACCAAAGGGCTAGAACTGGCGTCGGTCATCGGCGCCCGAGACTGATGTCAGTGCGTGCCAGTACAAATGCGCATGACCGACGCCATATCCTCAGTCTTTCTTGCCTCAGACGCCAGAATGCAAAAAACACCACCCAAAACCCAACCTAAAAAAGGGGGAAGGAGGGAGGGAAAATTGGACTGCAGCAATGGAGATCCTCGAACATCTACATTTATGGTAGGTACAAAACTGTACTATGTTCTTCATCTCCCATTGCTGCAGTCCTTACATATGGGTAGAATCCCAGAGCAACGGAAAAAAGGGAGGCTGGCCAACTAAATAGCATTAGGAGCTGCTAACATGCCCTGTAAGATTGCAGTGGCAAACCCAGCCCTAGACCTAGAATAAAGAGGTAAATGATAATGCTTTGTAAAGGTATGTACAGAACTCCAAGTAGCTGCCTCTAGAATGTCTTTAGTAGCTACCCATCTCAAAAAAGCAGTAGAGGTGGCCATAGCCCTAGTAGAATGAGGCCTGATCCCAACTGGAACATCCTTTCCATGATGAGAGTAACAAAAAGCAATACAATGGCCAATCCACTTGGAAATAGTTTGTTTCGAGACAGCTTTCCCTTGTGAAGTCAAAGCAAAAGAAACAAATAATTGTTGAGATCTTCTGAACTCTTTGGTTCTGCTCAAATAATACCTTAACTGCCTATGTACATCCAAAGAATGCAAAACTTTTTCCCCTTTATTTTGGGGGTTAGCATAAAAAGTAGGCAAATGTATAGATTGGTTCAATGCCACATTAGAAATCACTTTAGGCATAAAAGTAGGATTAATACGCAAGGAAACTCTGTCCTTGTGAAAAATCAGAAAAGGTTCCACTGCCATGAGGGCCTGTAATTCAGATACCCTTCTAGCAGAAGTAACAGCCAACAAAAAAGCAGTCTTCCGAGACAACAATTTCAATGCAGCTGTAGCTGCAGGTTCAAAAGGAGGCAGAGTCAGCTTTTCCAAAACAAAATTAAGATCCCAGGCAGGAGTAGGAGCTCTTCATGGGTGTCTTATATTCTTTGCCCCTCTAAGAAACTGTTTAACCAATGGATGTGAAAACAAAGGAGGGTCACAATCATAGTGAGCAGAAATAGCTGCAGCATGCACTTTTACAGAAGAGAAGGACAAACCCTTGTCCAATAAAATAGTCAAATATTGCAATGTACAACTCAAATTAGGCAATTTGACATCAAAGCCTTTAGCTGAACTCCAAAGAAAAAATCTCTTCCATTTATCAGCATAAACCTTTCGAGTACTAGGTCGCCTGGTTTCCAAAATAACATCCAAAACTTGCTGAGGGAGCTGAAGGCCCTCCTTTAAAACAGAATGCGCCAGGCTGTCAGGTGTAGGGATTGCACCCTGACATTGAGAAAAAGATTGTTTTCCTGAGACAATAAGTGAGGAATCTGTGGTAATGGCCAAGGTGTCCCATGAATTAAGCTCCTCAACAGAGGGTACCAATGCTGACGAGGCCAATCCGGTGCTATAAGGATCATGCAAGGTTTGTCCCTCCTGACTTTCAACAGTACCTTTGGAAGAAGAGGCAAAGGAGGAAAAGCATACACGTGAAGGTTGCTCCAACTGAAGGATAGTGCATCTATTTTCCAGGCTTTTGGATGAAACAGCCTTGTGCAAAACAGTGGCAGTTGGAAATTCAGAGGAGAAGCGAACAGATCTATGTCTGGAGTTCCCCAAGCCATGGTCAACTGAAGAAATACCTGAGGGTCCAACTTCCATTCGTGAGAATCCACAATCTGTCTGCTCAGAACATCTGCTAAAGAATTTTGTGCTCCTGGCAGAAACTGTGCTCAAGGAGTAATGTGCAGATTTAAAGCAGTTTCCCATAACAGCATTGCTTGTCTGCAATGAGGGTAAGAATGAGTTCCCCCCTGCTTGTTGATGTACCACATGACAGTTGTGTTGTCTGTTCGAATCAACACCAGTCCTGGTTGAAGTAGGCCCTTGAATGCTTCCAAAGCAAATTGAACTGCCAGCATCTCTTTCATGTTGATATGCAAGTGAAGTAGCTCTGGGGGCCAAAGGTCTTGAATCCATTTTCCTTTGAAATGAGCTCCCCAGGCTGACTCCGAGGCGTCTGTCGTTAATATCTGACTTGCCTCTGGTTGGATCACAGAGAGTCCCTTGTTTAGGTGACATTCCTGAGCCCACCACACAAATTCTTTCTGAATGAAATGTAGAACCCGAATGACAGTGTCCAAATCGTGGCTGTGTTGAGTCCAAACGCTTTTGAGATACCATTGTAGCTTCCTCATATGCAGTTTGGCATTGGGAAGTACTAGAATGCAAGATGCCATGAACCCCAAGGCTTGAAGGACTGTCCTTGCAGTCAGCCTGGACATTACTGATAGCTGTTGGAAGTATAGGTGAAGATTTCTTTGTTTGTCCGGGGTAAGAAATGCCATCTGAGCAGCCGTATTCAGTCTTACACCCAGAAAACACATCTCTTGTGAGGGTACTAGACTGGACTTTATTTCGTTCACAGAATACCCTAGGCATCTTAAAACTGTCATTACATACTGCAGATGTTGAAGAAGTTCGTGCTTGCCTTGAGCCAGAATCAAACAGTCGTCCAGATAAGGATAAATTTGAATTCCTTTTAGTCTGAGAAAAGCTATTACTGGAGCCAGGACTTTTGTGAATACCCTTGGCGCAGTAGACAAGCCAAAGGGCAATGCAGAGAACTGATAATGCAAATTCCCATTCACAAATCTCAGGAATTTCCTGCAACTGGGCCTGATAGGAATGTGAAGATAGGCCTCTTTGAGATCCAGAGTCACCATCCAGTGATCTTTGCCCAGCATAGGTAACAGCTGTTGCAGTGTTAACATCTTGAATTTTGGAATTTCCAGAAAGGTGTTTAGAATGGACAAATCCAGAATTGGTCTCCAAGTATTTCCTTTCTTTGGCACTAAGAAAAGACGAGAATAAAACCCTGTGCCTCTTTCTGCAGAAGGTACTTCCTGTATTGCTCACAACTGAAGCAGAGAAGAAATTTTTGCCTGTGCTTCCAGTCTTTGCTGATGAGGCACATCCGGCATACCTTTGAAAGGAGGGAATGTGTGAAAATAAAATTTGTAGCCTCGATTTATTATGTCCAATACCCATTTGTCTTGGGTAACCAAATGCCAATTCATTTTGAAAAGTCCCAGTTTTCCTCCTAGAGGAGCCGCCAGCAAGGCAGAGTCCGGCAGCTGAAGACACAGGTCATTGGGTCTGTTTCCGAAAGGACTGACCCCTGCCCTCCCCAGCAGAAGGGGTAGAAGAACTCAAAGTCCTAGAAGTAACAGGGCCCTGAGAGGAAGCCCTACCTCTACCTCGCCTCGACCTACCCCTAGATTGATAATCCGAAGAGGGGAAAGACCATCCCTTAGCAGGCCAATTCCTACTGAACTTAGGGGGCTGAACCTGTAAAAAGTCCTTAACTGTCTGCATAGACTTAACTTTTTCCTCCATTTTTTTCAAAACTGATTCTACTGGAGGGCCAAAAAGAACATCAGATTGCAGAGGAGCATCCATAATTTGAGCCTTAACATGCTCTGACAAGGTCTGATCTTTAAGCCAGGCATGCCTGCGAACAACTGAACTAGTAGCAGCCACCCTGGAAGAAGCCTGTAAAGCATCAAAACCACACTGCAAAGAATGCTTACCAACTTGGTCTGAAGCATGCACTAAATCCTGAAGCTCCTTACATTCAATACCTTCAGCTAAAGCATCTACTTTACATTTCAATTGGCCCAGCAAATAATTTTGATACCTGAGCATATGAAACTGACAATTTAAAGCTCTCATAGCCAAAGTAGAAGAGGTATACAGTTTTTTTACCCCACCTATCCAGGGCCCTAGCATCCTTGTCCAGAGGAACTGGATTCTTAACCACAGAAGCCCTAACACCTTTGGGGCCTTGAGTAATAGTTTCTGGATCAGCCCTAGGACTCTTATATAAGTACTTGTGAGCTTCCGGAACCCTGTAGTATCTATCTGGTTTTTGCAAGAGGCAGAGAATCTGGGTTAAGGGCAGCCTCAGAAAATACATCCTGAACAACATCCAGTACAGGGGGAATAGCCAAGGGCCTATGCTGAGGCAAAAACAAGAATTCTCTTAGCCTTTTACGAGAATCAGAATAATCCTGGCCTTCCCATTTGAAATGTTCCCTCATGGAATGCAAAGTCTCAGAGAAAGAAAAATCTTCTGGAGGAGACGCAGAGGGAGTAGTGTCCTCAGCCTCCGAATCAGAATAGGGAGGGAAATCCTGAAGTTCTTCCACAGAGGAATCTGACTCATTGGAAGACTGAACCAAACCCTCCAACTCTGTCTCTACCCTGGGCCTCTTCTCAGGGGGGGGGCATAGAACCCCTAATTAAAGTAATCAAATCTTCAGCCATCTTTAACATGTGCTTCCTAGGAGCTGGACCCTGGGGACTAGCACCAGCAGGGGCAGACTTAGACTTAGAATGGCTTTTGCTTTGAGAAGGAGGAGGCCTAACTATCCTATGAGGGGAGGGAACCACCGACATCTGAGAAGCACCCTCAGCCTGGCCTAACACAGGAGAAGCCACTTCCTGTAGTAACAAAGACTCCCCTTGAGACTCGGGTAAACTTTCAGAAGGAGCCGCTGAAGCAGTCGGTGGTTCTACAGAACCGGCGTCCGGAGTGGACGACTCATCCTGTTTGGACCGCAAAGACTTCTCTTTGCGTTTCTTAGAAGAACCAGGCGTCGGAGAATCCGACGGCATGTTGTAATTACAACGTTTACCAAACACAAGCCTAGCACAGTCCAACCGACGTTTAATAGTACGCTTGTTAAAAGTAGCACAAAAGCGACACCCAACAACGTCGTGCTCAGGCCCTAAACAAGGAATACAGAGTGAATGGTAATCCCTATGAGGAATCTGTTTCCCACAAGAAATACAGTTATTAACTTTTTCTGACATCCGTCAATACTGAGGCAAGAAAAAGACAAAAGTGTCCCCAACGGGGTACTTAGCCCAACTTGGTCTCCGGTCTGAAACTCGAACACCGACAATTCCAGAACGCCGAACGGCACTTGCAAACGCTGCTTCTGCTTAGGACCACGCGGCAAGAAAGACTGAGGATATGGCGTCGGTCATGCGCATTTGTACTGGCACGTACTGACGTCAGTCTCGGGCGCCGATGACCGACGCCAGTTCTAGCCCTTTGGTATTCGGGCCGATTGTGGACAGCGGACTACCCATATGTAAGGACTGCAGCAATGGGAGACGAAGAACATCTGTTATTTTCTTTAGGTACTGTATACACTGCCTGATTAACATGGTTCTCCTACTTCTCCTACGTGGTGGCAGGTCAAGTAATGACTGATCTGTTTTTAGTACCTGCATGCATTCCTGTTTTGCTGTGTCTTCAGATGTCTGCCACTGATCACAGCATGACAAACAGTCTTTATCTAATATAAACAATGGGTTTTCAGAATATGAGTTATGAAGGCTATTCCAACTCCATCCATCAATGCAATGAAAAATGCAACACGTGTTTGCATGGCAAGAGGAATCTTCTCCAATCTTCACAACTGCATGATGGTGACTCACTGCCCAAATCAACTGTGTATGTTTTTTCATTATGAGACTCACTTTTTATTTTGAACATTCCATTTCGCTCATTTACAGATGTTATATGCGTATTGTCCAGAGTACTAAAGTATCTCTGCATTACATGTAAAACAAAGTCTCGTGGGCGATTCTTCAAAAATGCTGGTATCTCCTCATTGTATTTACAATATTTCTCATATCCTTGGGCATTGAGCTGAACATATCTAAATGAAAAAAAAATACAAATAAAACCATGAAATATGCTAAAACTACACTTAGCATTATTTGGTGTTCTTGTCATAACTGTGGTTGTCTTCTCATACCATAACAGTAGACCTGCCAGATATCAATGGTACTGTAAGTTATTCTGCTAGAAATTTCATATTGTATGACACACTTCCATATCTATATATGTTATCCGGACACTACTGAAACTGAACAGCTAACATATAGTACTTTATTTCCCCATGATATTAAACGATAAAGTATTTTTACTCATCCATACCTTAAATTTTCCATTTCTCAAACCTGGAACAGGAAAAAAGTGCTTGCAAAAACAGATCATCATTGTAGTTCCCTCACCAGAAATCTCATAAAATGAGATGCAACTATGACATCAGCACAGGCAGTAGTTTTGTATGTGCTGTTTTACTACACAGTACAATGTAAATATTATATAAATTATTGATTAACTTTTTTCACTGGAGTAGTAATGCCAGGTCAGAGTGGAAATCTGGACTGCATAACAGGTAACATCCCTTACCATAGCCATGAATAATTTCAATTGTGCTGCTGTGCATGATGGGAGGACAATGACAGTTGACAATGACAGCATGTAAGACAATGAGGAGAATAGATGCTCTGATCATGCAGTGGAAATGAAAGTTCTGTCAGCTGCAGTGGAAGATACTGAAAATATTCCATAGACACTACTTCAGGAAGTCAAAATAAGTAGTCTGCCTACTGAGTTCTTTTTCAGTTGCAGGAAAAACAAGCTGAAGGTGGGTAGGATTTTTCCTTAGGTAGCAATTATTCACTGTTGTTCTTTTACAGTTATTGTTTCATCTGTACATGGATTATCTATCGAATAGAAAAATGTGGAAGACTTATTGTATACAAACATTGATTCAGTTTTCATTACGCATATACAAGAATCAACTGCAGTGTCCCCAGTATGAACTTATGCTGCACTGATGAGGTCAGCAGCAGTAGCAGGTAAGTGTACTGTGTCTCGGGGTCATCACAGATCTGTGCAAAGCAGTGGTGAAAAAGACTTAAAAAGGAGCCTGTTAACAGATGAGACATTTTGTGTAGGGTTATTTTGTTGTTATGGTTCACTATTCAAAATCTAAGGGCATTTGACACAGTCAGATAGTGATATGCAAGACATTTCCACATTCATAGATAACTTTCTGTGGTATTTCACGAAAGAAAAACAATGTAACACTTGCAATGTGTCTGCCAAAAGCTTTCCAACAGAACTATGAACAATCAGTTATGCAACACTGAGTTCAGTGTGGATGACATCACTGTCAGTGTACTGGAAACTGTAATAATATTTATGATATTCACCTGTTCTTAGAGTAAACACATTTACAGAGTGAAGCATGACAAGCTTTTGATTCTTTGGAAGTTTTACCCACGTAGGTGCTAGGGTTACGCTTTAGGCCAGCAAATGTTATACTCAGCATTGTGGGTAAACGATATCCTGCTATTACTGTGGATCTTTAACACATTTAGCCAGTAACATTTTAAGCAATGAAAGATGCAGTACCAACATGTGTGAGTAGATTGTGAAACATCACTCTTTCATGTCTGTTTTACAAACAGTGGTGTAGGATAACAGTATAGAAGGACTTAGAAGTTATCCTGGAATAAATTTGGTTTACACACTGATGGAGAAGGACAGCTACATGAAGACCATAGACATAATGACTGCTGACAGTGTAACCATGCAAACCA
Source organism: Protopterus annectens (assembly GCF_019279795.1). NCBI lineage: Eukaryota > Metazoa > Chordata > Ceratodontiformes > Protopteridae > Protopterus > Protopterus annectens. Next base: position 454,139,118 of record NC_056739.1, read on the forward strand.
ATGTATAAAACCCGATAGTTAAATGAAAGACACAATTTTAGAGTTTTTTTGTAGAAGACAAATATGGAAGCAGCAAATGCTGTTTTTCTCTGATCACATCCATTTTGCTTCATTTTTTTTAGACGGAAGAAAAATAGGAAAATGTATTACACATTTATAGATAGCACACTGATACTGATGATTTACTGCGGTGGTGGTGCTGCGGTAGCGTTGTCGCCTCACAGCAAGACGTTCTCCCGTTCGATTCTCAGCTAGAGCGTCTTCTGTGTGGAGGCATGCATGAATGGGTGTGCCTTCGTTGAAGGTTGTGCGTCAGGGCTAGCAACTCGGCACGTAAAAATCCACTGCTAATCATTAGCGGACCGGAGTTCCACTGTGGCGACCCCTAACCGGGATAAGCCGAAAGACACAACAACACTGATACTGATGATTTGAAGTCATTAACGGAGGGATTGTGGTAAGACCATCTCTGTTAATCAGTTACATGCAAGTACTTCTGATTATAATTGGATTGAGTGTAAAATAAAAAAAAGAGAAAAGACAGTAGCAGTGCACAATGTTTTATAATCAAATGTAACACCATGTATTTTACTGGTGGTACATAATGAAACCTTACTGTAACATAAAAAATAAAACTGGGGACAGATAAATGATATTTAAGGAAAGCACATTAGGATTAAGGAGTCTGTTATGACAGAAATGTCTTACTTTAACGAACAGAAAAGAAGCTTCATATCTACAAAACAAAAAAACAGCATTTCAAAGGATGCATATAAATAATTTCAGGAGGGCAATGAGTGTGGTGTATGTGTGACAAACAAAATTCAGAACATCTAAGTGCTGCTGTCTTCAAAAGGAAGATTTGATTATGGCAAGTTATGGAAAGAAGATGTATGCCACTACTGCCAAACTCATTACAAAACAATAGTATTTGCAGCAATGACAAAAAGCGAACAGGGAGAAAGATAGTTACATGCAAAATACAGTGTGACACTTATGTGTAACTGGATGAGATACGGATGCAATCTTAAAGACAGGTGACTGACAAAGAGGTTTACATGTCAAACTATGATGTGGGTGTGTATTGCTGTTTTTGAAGGAATACACTTGGCAAGGCACTGTACCTGGATAGAATATGACACTCTAGGCATAGAAAATGAGGCCTAGTACCTGAGAAGAAAACCTATTAACTCGCATAACTGCTGGTATTTGTTTGTATGGAAAATACTGCAGTTGACAGTAGGAAACATTATATCTGGTGTACCTAAGGGAAGGTTTGGTATCAAAAAGTGAGAAGTTCAAGAACAGACTTTAATAAAAAAAGGTTCTTTGGTGTACAGATCAGAATAAAGGTAATACTGAAATGTGTAATGTTTCTGAAACAAGATGACAATGTTTACTATGCACAGCCATGGAAAATTGTACAGGTTTTTAACAGTGCAAACAAGTCATAGCAATTAATAACTGAAATCTGATACAAGAATAGAAATCAAGTATTACCGAATGCTTGCAAAGGTCAGAATGTTGTAGTTACTGAAGGGTTAATGAAGGATAACCCCTTAATGGTATTAGTGGTGTGTTAATATCAGATACAGTTACAGTACATTGTCAAAAACCTATGAATTAATTACTTAAGCACCACTATTACACTGACCTGCACCACAACTACCTCTCCTGCTGCTCCCTTGTAAATCATCTGACTTATCTGCAGACAGTTAATGTTTTGCTAAGTCTGACAGTGACATGTCTCAAATTTCTGCAGGAAATTAAAAGTTTACATTTCGCTGTTAAACGAGTGGTGGAAATGTGGTGCTCAATACTTTTTTTTTTTTTTCCTAGAACTTTACTTGCATTAAATCTCTATTTCTATTGTATTTGTCAGTATTTCTACAATGGATTTTTTCCCTCTATGAGCCTCAGCAGAACAGTTTTTCTATCTGTACACTCAGAGTGCCCAACTCTACTGCGAAATAAGTAAAAATAACATAAATGACACACTAAATTAAGTGTACAGTTTGGGCCTGAGAAATAAAAAAAATTTAGAATATTTTCACAGATATCCTGTCAACTTGCTGATAATTTGAAGTAAATAAAAAAAACTTACTTCTTATATGCGTTAGGGAAAAAAGTAGAATTAAGTACAGTCAGAGTGCAGTTCTTATAACCATCAACGTAAGAATATTTCAAGGTCTCATACTGCCACTCAAGTCCGTTGTTGGTGTTCACTCCAATATGCTCTGTTCCTGACCTGTACACATGTGCCCACATCTGCAGTAAACGAAATATGACAATTACCACACATATACATAGGAAATGTGTAGAGCCTAAGTATAAGAAGAAACAAAGAATATAAAATAGTGAGTTACAAACATTTGTCAGTGCCAAATTGACTTATTTACATTACTATTATTATATTATTTATTATTGACATATTGACAAACTGCAGTATTAAATGTTAAACATGTGCAAAATAAGACAGGATGAGACATTGATCAATACACTGGTAAGACATTATTCCTTTACTGCATTCAAAAAGTTATGCTACACAACATTTGTGGGCAGTAGACAGCATATCTTTTCAGATTGTACCCCATATCTCAATATTGTACTTTTATGTTCAACAGCTAAGTTTTTGCTTAGGAAAGCGAGGCACTTCCCATTACATTACTTTGCTGACTAGTAACATGTAACCATGGCATTCCAGCAGGACTAAAGAATACCACTGAGCATGGACACTTTTAATCCATTTTCAATGTTCAGTTGTTCATGAAAAAAAGAAGTTACGTATTATCATAATGTTCTATCTGAGTTGTTGATCTTCTTCCAGTCATCACTGATGGGTTCAGTTCCGAGCCCTCGTAACAGAGTCGGCCTAATACCAAGCTCGCGTACACCAAAAACTCTCAAACTAAGCTGCTACCCACAATGCCCTTCTACCAGTTACCTCAGATTGGGTTTGCATGCAACATATAGAAGAAACAGAAAGACAGAGGCCATCTCTGTGCAGAAACCCTGAAACAACACAAGGACCCAGAAGATCCGCCAGGAGCCTTTGGTGGGGGACAGTGGGAGGGTGTGATGACTGGAAGAAGATCAACAACTCAGATGGAACGTTATGGTAAGACATAACTTCTTTATCTGAAGTTGTTAATCTTCTTCCTATTCATCACTGATGGGACAGAATCCCATGCTACTCGGAGAACCTGGGTGGCCCTTATGGAATAACATTCCTGAGAAGCATTGAGCCGAAGGCCGCTCTTCCCCTGGAGACCAGACTTGATGAAGGTATGGAGTTTAGCCCAAATGGCTGCTACACAGATGATATCCATGGAAGCCCTGGAGTGGAAGGCAACAGAAGTTGTGATAGCCCTAGTTGAGTGAGCTTTGATTTGAGCAGCCTTAGATCGATTCGTAAGAGAATATGAGAAGGTAAAGCAATCTCTGAGCCATTTTGATAAAGTAACTTCAGATACAGCACACCCCATTCTAGGGCCAGAAAAAGAAATGAAAAGTTGGTCCGACTTGCGAAAGGACTTAGTTCTGTCAAGGTAGAAATGTAGTTGTCTATGAATGTCCAATGAATGCAGGCAGTATTCTCCCTTGTTTGAATAATTTTGACAAAATGCAGGGAGATCAATGGACTGGTTAATAGAGAAGTCGGAAACCAACTTGGGGAGAAAAGATGGATTAGTACGAAGTGATACTCTGTCCTTATGGAAGATCAGGTAGAGGCTCTTGATGCATAAGGCTTGTAGCTTAGATATCCGTCTGGCTGATGTGATCGCCACCAAAAACAAAGATTTGCATGACAGGAATTTTAGGTCACATGTCGCAGCAGGCTCAAAGGGGGGCAGAGAGAGAGACTGGAGAACATGGGAGAGATTCCATGCCTCCACAGGCTGCCTGATAGGAGGTCTGCTATGGAAAATTCCCTTGAGAAAAGTCTTGCAAAGTCGGGTGGAAATAAGAGGGACTCCATCTGAACCATTATGGAAATTGGAAATAACTGCTAAATGTACTCAAATGGTGGAAGCTGATGGCCCATTGTCAAACAACTCAGAAAGATAGTTAAGAATAGCAGCTGCAGAAGTTGAAAAAGGATTTAGCTTCCGATTATGTGACCAGATAGCAAATCTTTTCCATTTGTCTCTGTAAAGTTTTCTGGTGGATGGTTTATGGGAGGCCAGAATAATATCTCGGACAGATGAGGAGAGGGTCTTCTGCCTGGCAACTAACGGAAGTGGAGAAGCCAAGCTGTCAGCTTGAGAGTGGATAGATTTGGGGGAGTCAGCCCTTGTGGGTGAGATATTAGGTCCTGACGATTGTCCAGGATCCAAGGAGTTTGTAACAGGTGAGGTCGGAGGTAGGGAATCCACACTTGATGAGGCCAGAAAGGGGGAATGAGAATGACTTTGCATTTCAATCAAATAGCTTTCCTTACAAATAGGTGTATCAGGGATATCGGGGGGTAAGCATAGAGGAGACCCGTGGACCAATCATGAGTCAAAGCATCTCCCGGTGACTACCCGTGTGGGGGGAAGAGGGCAAAGTAGCTGCTGCATTTTTTGTTTGAGGGGGAAGCAAAAAGATCGCAGCATGGCTGGCCCCAATGGCTGAAGATTTCTGCCGTCACGCTCGGGTTGAGAGACCACTCGTGAGGATGGAGGATGCATCTGTTCAGCCTGTCTGCAATCACGTTGGAGCTCCCCGGGATATGCGTTGCAATTAAAAAGCAGTTGGAAGCAATCGCCCAATGCCAAATTCTCATGGCCTTGCGAAATAGGGGATAGGATTTGGTCCCTCCCTGTTTATGTATCAGATGACATACATGTCGTCCGACTGGATAGCAATCGTTCCTGACAGAAGGAGCGGATGAAGTGCTTGCAACGCTAACAGCAACGCTTTTAACTCCAGGACATTGATATGCAAGTTGACCTCTAGGCTGGAGCATGTGCCTTGGACTGTCTTTCCCTGGAAGTGGCCGCCCCACCCTATCCGGGAAGCATCCGTGGTCACCGTGGCATTGGGTTGGGGAGTCTGGAAGGGGCGACACCAAAGATTTTCATCTGTTCTCATCCACCAGAGGAGATCCTATTTGCAGGAGTTGGTGATGAGGATCTGTGAGCTCAGGGATGAAGATTGGATACCCACTGGGACAAAAGGGGCCACTGTAGTAGTCTCACATGCAATCTGGCTAGGGGAACAATTGGGATGGCTGCTGCCATAGACCCCAGAGCCTGTAGAACTTCCCTTGCAGACACCTTCCTTCGAGAGAGTATCACTTGTACTTGTAACCTTAATATCTGAAGTCTGTGAGGAGGAAGAGAGACTTGGCTTGTTTTGAGTGTTGAATACTGCCCCTATAAATTCCAATTGCTGGGTGGGATGAAGACTGGATTTTTCACTGTGTATGGTGATGCCTAGGAACTCTGTTAGTGCTAGAGTGTAGCAGAGGGCCCTGACCAGTAGGCACTTGGTGGGGGCGGAGAGGAGCCAATCATCTAGATAAGGAAACACCTGGAATCCCTGAAGTCTCAGATGAGCTGTCACCACTGCTAGGCATTTCTTGAACACTCTGGGGGCCGTGAAGAGACTGAATGGCAGGGCTCTGAATTGGCAATGATTGGCTCCGAGCTGGAAGCGAAGGAAACTCCTGGAGCACTTGTCCATTTTAATGTGGTAATACACATCCCGGAGGTCTATCTATCACATCCACACACCCTCCTGAAGAAATGGGAGAATGGATTGTATCATGACCATGCGGAATTTGGTCTGAACTACTGACTTGTTTAGTTGGCTGAGATCCAAAATGGGTCTCCAGTCCCCAGTCTTTTTTGGCACCAAAAAGAATCTTGAGTGCTACAAGCCACTTGGTTTGAATAATACAGTGTCATTGGCCCCAGTACTAAAGATGAGGGCAGCAAAATTATAAGAGAATAGAATAAAGATTCCCTTTTACTATTATTATTATTTTTTGAAATGTGAGTAAGATTTAAAGTTTGATTGTTAATTTATGAAATATTTAACATTTTAGAAAAGAAAAGTTTTTTAAAAAAAGTATAATTTAATAGTTCCAAACGGGTGAAAGCTTTATTAAGTAATTTAATGAACAGAATATTTCT
>NC_056739.1:454145739-454165277 GCF_019279795.1 Protopterus annectens
CAAATATCCCCAAACGGGGCCCCATACAAGCGGACAGCCAACAAACTTTGGTAAAACACTTGAATTATGCCATTCACCTACTTCAGGCCTTGGGATGTACAGTCAACTTTCACAAATCAAGACTTGTTCCATCCCAAAGAATAACCTTTCTGGGTGCAGATCTAGATACAACCACCCAAATGGCCTTCCTCACAGAAGAAAAACAAAGTTAACTACCAGATTACTTCAAAAATCTGACAAGACAAACCCAGCTGACTGCAAGGAAAATCCTGCAAGCCCTGGGTTACATGGCTTCTTGCATACTTGATTCCACAAGCAAGACTACATATGAGGAAACTACAATGGTACCTAAGGAGTTTATGGACTCAGCACAGTCACAACCTGGAAACTTTGATAACAGTCATTCCATGCCTTCAAAAGGAATTCCTGTGGTGGGCTCAAACAAGCCAGTCAAACAGGGGTCTGCCTTTCAGCAAACCAATAGCCAGCCAAACCATTACAACAGACGCTTCAGACCACGGATGGGGAGCACATGGAGGAAGATGCATTCAAGGTCTATGGTCACAAAAGAGCTACGCATGCACATAAACCAAAGGAAATGCTGGCAGTGATACATGCAGTCGAAACCTTCAAACCCTTTCTGCATCAGGGCCATCTGTTAATAAGGACAGACAACACCACGGTTATGTGGTACATAAACAAGCAAGGAGGCACCCATTCCTATCCTCTCTGCAGGCTGGCAATGAATCTATGGGAACTTTCCTTGAAACTCAATATACAGCTACAATCCCAGTTTGTGCCAGGGAAAGACAATATACTGGCGGACAGCTTAAGCAGAAATACCATGGATGCACACGAATGGATGCTGCACCCAGACATCTTTCTACAGATAACACAATCATGGGGGAGACCGGACTTAGATCTTTTTGCTTCCCCCCCACAATCATCAACTGAAGAAATTCTGCTCAAGGACATACCACCCACTAGCATGGAGAGTGGACGCCCTCTCTTTCAGCTGGAGAACTATAACAGTGTATGCATTTCCACCTCTCCCATTAATGACCAAGGTTCTGCTGAAGATCAGGACAGAGCAGGCAAAGGTGATTCTGATAGCTCCGGACTGACCCAGACAGCACTGGTACCCACTATTAAGGAGCATGTCTTGTACGAAACCATGGCCTCTTCCTCTATGGCCACTTCTACTGACACAGCACAATTACAAAACTCTGCATCCCAACCTGAAAACTTTGCAACTAACAGCCTGGAAAATACCTTGACGACTCGTCAGGACAAGCTATCCCAGAGAGTGAAAGACATTATTATGGAAGCTCGCCGGCCTTCCACAAGAAAGGCATATTCAGCAAAATGGAAAAGATTTCACATTTGGAACACCACAAAGGGCCTAGATGCGACAGTGATGAGCATGGCACGTATCCTGGAATACTTGGCAGAAATGTTCTACGATGGTCTGTCTTACTCTTCCATTAAGATTCATGCTTCAGCAATTTCAGCAGAGTACAATACTGATCCACCTGTCTTCTCTCATCCTCTCCTAAGACAGTTTCTAAGAGGAGTCAAAAACATCAATCCTCCAAGGAAACCACCTCTACCTACTTGGGACCTTAACTTCGTGTTGGAAATATTAACACTGCCTCCCTTTGAACCAGCAGCATCTGCAGAACTGCAGTTCCTGTCTTGGAAGACTGCTTTCCTTTTGGCCATAACCTCAGCAAGAAGAGTATCTGAGTTACAGGCTCTTATGGCAGTACAGCCTTTTCTTATTTTTCATCAGGACAGAGTCGCACTAAGAACCAGTCCTACATTTATGCCAAAGGTGGTCTCCAGGGTTTCATTAAATCAAGCTATACATTTACCTACCTTCTTTCCAAACCCACAAAACAAAGTGGAGAAACTTCTGCACACTCTGGACATACACAGACAACTGCGCTACTACTTGGACAGAACTAAAGGCTACAGAAAAACTGACCAGCTGTTGGTAGCATATGCTGCTGGTACACAAGGAAAAGCAATTTCCAAACTGACAATTTCAAAATGGATAGGGAATTGCATTCGTTTTTGTTACTGCTTTCATGGAAAAACTCTGCCAGCTAACATTAGACCTCATTCCACGAGAACCACAGCCACCTCCACAGCCTTCTTAAGAGGGGTGGCTACCAAGGACATTTTAGAAGCTGCTACATGGAGCTCCGTGCATTCATTTGCCAAGCATTACAATTTACCTTTATATTCCAGATCCAGAGCAGGCTTTGCTACGGTAGTCCTGCAGGGCATTTTAGCTACACCATCCTTTACATAGTTCCTCCACCCCCAGATTGGCTATGGTATTCTACCCATATGTTATGACTGCAAATGCATCCTTGAAGGACATAGTACAGTTTTGTACCTACCATAAATGTAGATGTCCGATAGGTATGCATCTGCAGTCAGGTTTACCCTCCCTCCTTCCCCTCTGTGGTATTACTTGGGTGCTTACCCCTCTAATAGCTAGCTGGGGGGATCTATTATGGTGAATTTGTTTTTTATATTATTGTGCATGTTTGGATTTTTAAATGCATCTCTCCAAATTTAGCCTTCCTTAGAGGGCACCTGGCATCTGGGCAAGAAAAACTGAGGAAGATGGCGTCGGCGGATGCTTTTATACCCCAGGCGCTCTGACGTCGGGGAAAATGCGACATCAGCCGACGCCGGACCCAGACTTTGGAATCCGGCCGACCGAAGGGCTGCCTGAGGCAGGACATCCCATATGTTATGACTGCAGATGCATACCTATCATCTACATTTATGGTAGGTACAAAACTGTACTTTTTTGATATTATCAAGGTAATTTATTTTCTGTTTAGCATTCTGCAGCTGCTCCTCTTCTGAGAGATTCCCCCTATTGTGTCAATCCCACTAAATAATTTTTGTTACTACCATATCTCCCTTTCTTTTATTTCCACCTCATTTTTAAACTCCACTGAAATTGTAGCCCACTCCCTATCTATATATTTTTAGAAATTTCTATCTTCTCTAATGGCTCCTGAATAATTTCTACTTGTGTATTCCTTAAATTTTTCTAACAGGTTGGAAAGAGCCAGTGTCTCTTGTTACCCTGTGTTTTTTTATTTTAGCTGTTTTGACACGGTCTGAAATAGTTATTGGGTGTGCACCAAGACCTTCAGTTAAATGTGCATGTTCCTGTGAAGTGTAAATACTGTCTAGCCTACCCAGTTTTTGTATCTTTGGGTATATGTAAATTCACGCCGAACTCCTAGTGCTGAATTCATGTATTCCATGCCAGATTTGTTGAATCCAAACGGACGGATCCAGTGTTTGGAGGTTCCCTAAATCTCCCTATGTCCTTATTGATTAATTCCATGATGTGTCTTTCCATGGTCTTGCAAATGAAGCTGGTCAGACTCATGGGTCTATAATTGCCTGGGTCTGTGGAAGTTCCTTCCTTATGCAGGGGAGTGACTGTAACTGTTCTCCATTCACCAGGTACAAAAACCTGCATGGAAGATGAGACTGAACCGTGTTGTTAGGGGGTGGCTGAAATCTTACTGCATGCTATATAAGATGCATTCAGGGGAATTGTCAGGAACCATTGGTGCAGTATTTTTAACTTTTACAGTGCTTTTAAGACATTGTCTTTTGTGATAGCCAGTGGCAAGTTAGTTTTAGGTATGTCTTGTAGGATAGACAGGAGGGTAGGAGAAAAGGTTAAAGTTTGATCTGAATTTGTGGGCCAGTAGGTTTTGTTATATCTGCAGCCACAGTGTAGGTAACCTTAACAGTCAGCTTACTGCATTGCTGCATTGTGCTTTTGAGATTAATAACATAACTAAAAGAGGCCGTGTTATTGTCTTTTGACGGAGGTGGCTGTTTTATCTGGCTTTGGTGGATTTTATTAAAACTCCTGAGTTGTTTCAATGATGAGGGTTTTGTCATTCTGGGAATTCCTTTTCTTACTTTTGGTCAAATTTGTCTTATTGTAAAGTTTGGCATAATGGTTCCGCTATGGAGGGTTGTTCTGTGGTTTGCCATGCGCTTATTCTTACAGGATACAGCTGCATCTGTGCAGCTGTTAACATGCTTCGTATAATGTGACTGTGTAGGTTTCCACATTTTCAGTGGAGTTAACTGGGTTTGGTGGGGATTTGAAGCCTTCCAGTCTATCAGTTTGCCTTGGAGAAATTTCTAAAATTGTCTTTGGTGGAAAAGATCTGTGATTTCAGTTTTATTTAGATAGAGACTGCTTTACAGCTAGACCTAACCAGTGACAAAGATACACGAGATGGTGCAAGATTCTCCCATATTTGTAAGGACAACCTCCAAGATGTTCTCTCTCCTAGTGGGTACTCTAATTTTTTGCAGGTATTTTTATTAATAATGTCCAGGAATCTCTATGCATGTGTACTAGTGGTGGTAAAGGTCTCCCAGTCTGTAGCTGAATATTAGCTCAACTAGGAAAATGGTAGTGGGGTTAACAATGAGCAATTCCAATTCCTGTAGATAGGCATTGTGGCTTTCTTGAGTCAGAGAAAGTTCTATAGCTAGCTAGCTAATATATGGCACACGGGACTTTTCTGATGCTTATTTAGACACGAAGAAACTCTAATGCATCTTGATTTACCAGCCTTGATTTGAGTCTCTTGTGGTCTCCTGTGCAGTAGCTGATCTAAACGTGTGGAAGGCATTATAGCCCTACACAGCCAGAATGCTCTTCTCCATTTAAACTATGTCTCAGTCACTGCACAGATATGTCTGTATCCCCCAGAGTGAGGAAGGCCTGTAGGGAGTAGAGTTTCTTGTTTAGGTTTCTAGCATTGATCAGCAACACCTTCATATTTTCCTTTGCTTTCTTGTTTGTTGATAGGGTTATCAGATTGGCATTTGGTAAAAAAAGCAGTTTTTCATGAAGTATGTCCAGTACACCATCTTTGCTTTCACAGAGTTCCTCAGATTCATACCTTGTTTTTCTTCCTACAGTACAGTCAGTGTTATAGTTTTCTGCTGAATCATGCCTTCCTCTGCAGACGACTGCTTTTTGTCTGCATATTCTACCTGACCAGCCATTAGTTTAGTTTGTTTTGAATCTCCCCAATCTGCCGTTTAACTGGGATTGTGGCAGTCTTTGATCATGCAGAAAGGTCGGCATCCTCATCTTCAGTTACCTCCAGTCATCCAGCATAACTGGCCAAAAGTCTTGTCAGCTGCAGTAAGTCATGCTGACTTTCTACCAGCAACCTTGTCATTATTTTCACAAACTGCTTTATATCATCAGAGCACCTTTTTGATTTTGAGTTTTACCCCTCTGTCTATATTCAGGCGTCCTTTCTTATTCAGAATTTGGGTTTTCCACAGTGTGCTTTGTGTTGTTGGTCATTCTTCACCAGTTGATCCTTTCATACGCTACTATCACAAATGGTGCATTGAATGGTTCAGTTTAAAAAAGTAAGACTTTATACAAGATACATGGAGGAGTTTGGAGAAGAGATTATCAGTTTTGCAAAGCACCACGAGTCTTCCAACAGCAGGTAAGATTTTAGTGTCTTTTGAGAGTTTGATTTGAGGGTTTGGGAGTGCACTGGGTGAGAGTTTGATGTAAAGCCCTTTTTAGGCCTCCATCCAATGTGCAGTCCATTTGACCTTAGATTCCCATTTCCTTCAATAACTTAACACACACGCACACCATTGTGTAGTGTTGCATGTGATTTCAAGGCTGCTGGATAGTAGGCACTGTACTTCATACTCCCAATTGTTATAAATCATAGGATACTGAGGTTATTATCTGTCTGATACAGACAAGAGTAGATGACCCCTTTTGAAGATACCCTCAGACTTGTGAAGCAGCTTGGAGCCTCTCATTTTTGCCTGAAGCAGCATCTGGCAGACTTGTGACAGTCTTTCTGGGGAAGAAACCTCTGGAACAAATCATTCAGGTGCCTGTGAAGACAGTGTGGTGATATCCAGACTTTTAGGCCACTGGGAAGGAAGATGATGTCTTCAAATCTCCAAGTGAAGGAGCGGTATGTCATTAACCATCACAGGGCTGACTCTAGTGATATTCCCAGTCTAGCCCAGGTCCAGGGCCATAGCATGTTGCCACCTTAACAGGGGTAGCAAGAGAGTTGGAGCTCAGGGCCCTCAGCTGCTCATCTCACTTCGTCTTACTTGTGAAGAAAAGCAGTAGATAAACTTGACTATCTATCTCAGTCTGGATTCAAGAAGTATGTTCTTAAGGTTCTACCTTTGGCTTCTATATCGGGATGTTGTCTTTCATTGCTGTTTTGACTGTGCTGCTACCTTAGCTAATACTGCAGTCTTCAGCATGTAACTACAGGATGATGTGGTTGAGATCCTCCTCTTGGAGATAAAAATAGAGAATAAAATTTGTGCTAGATTTTTTGGTGGAAGAGCTTTTCATTTTGTCTACATAACACCTGGTCATTACCCTTCTAAGGACGAAATATACTTTCACCTCTGTGGAGGCCGTTTAAGATCCCAATTGTTTTTCTCCTTTTGATTCTTCTTGTAGGCATGGCCAACTTCCAAAGGGAGAAGAAGCCCCTTAAGTGTTATACAACCATGCCCATTGTATATCTCATGATGTCCTTCAAGGATGCATCTGCAATCATCACATATGGGTTGTCCTGCCTCAGGCAGCCCTTCGGTCGGCCGGATTCCAAAGTCTGGGTCCGGCGTCGGCTGATGTCGCCCTCTCCCCGCGCCAGGCGCCTGGGGTATAAAAGCGCCAGCCGACACCATCTTCCTCAGTCTTTCTTGCCGCGTGGTGCCCGAAGCAGAAGCAGTTCGCAAGTGCCGGTCGGCCAGCTCCTGTAATTCAGCTACCGAAGACTTCAAAAAGCTAAGTACCCCGTTGGGGACCCTTTCTTGCCACAGCCGATGTCAGATAAAATTAATAATTGCTTAACTTGTGGGAAACAAATACCTCATAAGGATTTCCACTCTTACTGCCTCCCTGCCTAGGCCCAGACCACGGCGTCTCGGCCTGTTCAGCCTGCTTCCTTCCAACCGATGCACTCTTAGACGCCGGGCGGGTATGCAGAGGAATTTTTGGGCTAGTTTTGCTTACAATATGCCGTGGAGACTCCGACTTCCCATTTAATTAAGAAAGCGGAAGGACAAGGACCGACACCGCGCGGTTTCGCTGAAACGGCCAGGCCTCATCAGTGTCTCGGTCTCGGCTGAAACCGAGTCCTTGGTACTTCCATCCACCGAAACCGCTCAACCGACCACCTCGGCCCCCGAGGCCCCTGCTGAGTCGGTTATTGAATTTCCTTCAGAAACTGGTGATGTTATGTGATCCTATCTCGCCTACATTCTGAACTGATGGGCTTGGAGCCGATCCTCGGCTCCGACTCGGCATGCTATACTATAGAGCGAAGTCTCTTATTGGCTGAGCTATTCTATATCCCAGGATGCACCACCACTACTTCCCCAGATCTCGTTTGCCGCTTTACAAGCAAAGACGTGGTCTCGGACTTGGCTGAGCTAATTGCTTTCTTTTCTAAAGAATTTTCTGTCAGGAATTTTCTTAAATTTAACCCAAAAGCTGTTTTAACGGCTATCGTTGTGTATGATTGAGTTTTACTGATATTTTTGTGGTAAATTTGTCTTTCAGGGTAAGGTTTCCGTTAGAGGGGCCTTCCCCTTGCGCGCGAGTGAGCCTTCTTGTGTGAGTTTTGTGAGGTGGTCAAGTACCTGTTTTTAGTTAGAGGGTTCTTGGCCCTCCTGTTGTGTGATTTATTTGTTGGGCTTCCCTTTTCACTGCTTTCTCTTGTTTAACTGTAAAGAGAAATATTTGGAAACCCATTGTACTGGGTGAGATACATTGCTATATATATTTTCCTGTGACAAAGTGCATAGTAACTGTAGGCAATTATGTCTAAAGAGCACAGACCTTCAGGGTTTAAAAAATGTACCAGATGCAGTTACAAGATGTCCATAACGGATGATCACTCCTTATGCATGTACTGTTTAGGCTTCAGGAGACCTTCAGGAGTCTTGCAGCGTGTGTCACGCTTTTTCTTCTCGGGTCCTCCAAGAGAGGAAAAACAAATTGATTCTAAAAGGGCTTATCAAATCTACTTTTGAAGAGGCCTTATCTTCCTTTTCTTCTCCCTCAAAGAAAAAGAAATCGTCGGCTCCGACCAGTCCGTCGGAACCGACCACCAAGAAATCTCGGCAGGCTTCTCCATCGGCTCCACGGACTTGAGCAGAGGCGAACGGTCTGCCTCGATGCCTCCAGCCTCGACTCCTCTGGCTTCGGAGCCGACGGCTGGAGCTTCGAGAGGCGGGTCACCTTCATCGGCTCCACTGATTTTTGGAGCCGATGAGAGTTGCCCGCTCAGACTCTTCCCCCTTGGCACCGAAGCCCTCTTCGGCACCGAGGAAAATTACAATGGAGTCTCCCTCGGCACCGATATTGATCGAGACAATTCGGAGCCGGTCCCACAGTCCTTCGGAGCCGGTGGAGAAGTCTTTTCGGACCCGTTCGATCTCCTCCCGGTCTTCCAAGATGTCGGATTCGGACGTTGACAGGGTGCTCCAAAGGCTGTTTCAGTCTCCAGTCTTCAAAGTTAGTTTGGCTCCAGCCCAATCGGCTCGGAGCCGATTATCCACCCAGTAGCTTTAGTTCCTCCTCCAACAGCCTCGGCACCGTTGGAGCCGGTGCTGTGGAGCCGATGGAGTTTCGGTCGGCCCGACCTTTACTCCTACCCGGCCTTGGTGGAGTTGATACTGGACCTCCTCGGTAGGCCCCGGGGGTGAGGCTTCGGGACGGATGTTTTCGGTTCCGAGCCTCTCTCTTGGTGCGTCGGCTGCGGGAGTGCCGTTTGCTGATGTTCTTCGTGTTTCACTGTTGCAGTCATAACTGTAGGGTGCTCCTGCCGGCAGGCAGCCCGAGGTCGGCCAGAATCCCAAAGTCTGGGTCCGGCGTCGGCTGTTCAAGCTAGTACCCTGACGTCAGTACGCTCTGGTACATAGCCCTCAGCCGACGCCATCTTCTCCAGTCTTTCTTGCCGTGCGGTGGAAAGCAGCTCGCAAGTCGTTTGTTGGCGATTTTCGAACAGCGTATTTTGTTGTTGTCGGTCCGAAGTTCTTACTTCTCTTCTCAAAGCTAAGTACCCCGTTGGGAATCTTTTCTTGTTCCTCCGATATCAGAAAAAGTTAATAATTGTATCGTGTGGGAAACAAATACCTCATAAAGATTTCCACTCTTACTGTCTACCTTGCAGGCCCTGACCACGGCGTTTCTTGTTGTCGGTTCTGTGCCAGGTTCAATCTCGTACTATCAAAGCGCAGATGCGATTGGGCTCTAAATTATTTTGGCAGACGCTTCAATTATAGAATGTCGTCGGACACTACCAGAATTCAAAAGAAGCGCAAAGACAAGGACAGGCCTCCGAGGTCCAAACAGGACTCGTTGCAGCTGGAGCCAGCATCCGGTTCGGCTGTCGTCAGTGAGGCGCTTTTGCAGCCCTGTCGTCCGCTTCTGAACCGATGGCCGATATGGACTCCCATGGGGAGCCATCAAGGCCTACTATTTTAACTGCTGCAGGACCTTCGGACGTCGCTCCCTCAGATGGGTCCGGAACCACTGTGCAGGTACCGGCTTCTGAGGGGGTTTTCAGGCCTACTCACATCACTATTTCAAAGGCAAAGACAAAGACTCCTGTTAAGTCTAAAGTTCCTGCCCAAGCTACTTCTGAATCTCCTCCCAGGACACAGAAGCAATTATTAAAGATGGCTGAAGATTTACTTACCATGATTAGGGTTTCTCACCCCCCACCTGGAAAAGGCCTCGACAGGATGTTCCTCTGGATTCCTCTGACCAGGCTTCTGTATCTTCTGTCTCTTCCTCTGATCAGGAGTATTCTTTTCCTCCTTATGAGGATTTGGATGCTGAGGACTCTTTGCCCTCTGCCTCTCCACCTGAAGATTTCTCTTTTGGGGAAACCTTGCATGAGATGAGGGAACATTTTCATTGGGAGGGTCAGGAGTATTCTGCTTCCAAGAAGAGGCTTAGAGAATTCCTTCTTCTTCCTCAACATAGGCCTTTAGCTATCCCTCCTGTTCTTGACATTGTGGATGATGCTTTTTCTGAGGCTAATTTGAATCCTGATTCCATGCCTCCTGCTCCTTCTAAGCCTGATAGGTTTTATAGGGTTCCTGACTCTCATTTATTCTTATTTAAGAACCCTTCTGCGGATCCTGAAACTATTTCTCAGGGCTCTAAGGCTGCTAAAGGTTGCTACTTCTAAGAATCCTATTCCCTCTGAGAAGGATTCGTGCTTTAGACAGGTGGGGAAAAAGGTATATACTTCTGCCACCCTGTCTGTAAGGGCTTTAAATTGCCAGTTTCATATGTTTAAGTATCAGCAATTTCTTTTTGTCTGTTTTAAAGCAAAAGCTTGCTTCCCTTCCTGCATGTGCAGAGGATAAGGAACTTCAGGATGTATTGCATGCAACTGAACAAGTGAACAAACATAGTTTGCATTGTGGTTTTGATGCCTTGGATGCTTCTTGCAGGGCTGCAGCCTCTGGCACTGTTATCAGGAGACATGCCTGGCCGTGAACAAAGTTTACCTGAACAGGTTAAGGCTAAGTTATTAGATGCCCCTGTTCAACACGATGTTCTTTGGATCTAAAGCTGAGGAGGTTATTAAAAGATGGAAGAAAAGGCAAAATCTATGCAAACTGTAAAGATTTCTTGCAAGTCCAGCCTCCTAGATTTTCCAGGAATTGGCCCTCCAAAATTGGCCCTTTCCCGTCTGACAGGCCTCAAGGGGAAGATATAGGCGCTCAGAGGTCGTGGTCAAGCTCAGGCCTCTTACAGATCTAGACAATGGACTGCTTCTTCACCTAGAAGGGAGAAGACAGATCCTAATCTCAAAGAAAACAAACTCAATGACTCTCGGTTGGGCTTCAGGACCCCTTCACCTCGATGCCCCTCTCCGTGGAAAACTGTCTCTTTTTTACAGAAATTGGACTCATATTACCCAGGACAGATGGGTATTGGGCGTGATTTTAAAGGCTACAAATTCCACTTTCATACTCTGCCAAGGGGCTTACGGTTGGCCAGATCTGCCAAAACATCAATGGTCAGAGGCCTTAAATCAAGTGGATGCTCTTCTGGCCATGAGAGCCATAGAGCCTGTTCCACTCAGAGATTGGAAAAGGTTTTTATTCAAGACTGTTTCTGGTTCCAAGAAAACAAAGCTCATGGAGACCTATTCTGGACCTTTCTGTGTTAAACACCTTTTTGGAAATTCCAAAATTCAAGATGCTTACTCTGCAGCAACTAATTCCAATGCTCTCTCAGGATGCCTGGATGGTGACATTAGACTTAAAGGAAGCCTACTTACACATTCCCATCAGGCAGGAATGCAGGAAATTCCTCAGATTCAAGGCAGGTTCGAGACACTTTCAATTCTCTGTACTGCCCTTTGGTTTATCTACTGCGCCCAGAGTCTTTACCAAGTGCCTGGCACCAGTAGTGGCTTATTGCACACTTCAGGGGATTCAGATTTACCCCTATTTGGACGACTGCCTTATTCAGGCAGTCAGCAAGGATCTTCTACTTCAACATCTGAAATTTGTTCAACGTTTTCTCTTCCTTCTGGGATTCTCAGTGAACACAAAAAAGTCACATTTGATCCCTTCTCAGCAAATGGTGTTCTTGGGAGCCCTCTTAAATACGACCTTACAAAGGGCCTTCCTCACTCCAGAAAAACAATCACAGCTGGCTACAATTTTCAACACCTTGGCAACTCTATCTCAGCTCACTGCAAGGAAATTCCTGCAGGCTCTGGGCTACATGGCTTCCTGCATTCTGTTGATTCCAAATGCAAGGCTTCATATGAGAAAGCTTCAATGGTATCTGAAAAGTGTATGGTCACAGCATTTCCACGATCTGGACATTCTGATTCCTCTGATCCCCTGCCTCCAGAAGGAGCTCCTCTGGTGGTCCAGGGTGTGTGCTTTAAACGAAGGAAAGCCTTTTCGTCTACCTCAACCTTCTCAAATCATAACCACGGACGCCTCGGATTATGCTTGGGGAGCACACTTTCTAGACAGTTGCCAGCAGGGAACCTGGACAAAGAACCATCTTCACTGGCACATCAATCTGAAGGAAATGTTGGCAGTTCAAAATGCTCTTCTAGCTTTCAAGAACTTTTTGCAACCAGGGCCTCTGCTAAGCACAGACAACACCACAGTCATGTGGTACATAAACAAGCAGGGGGTTCTCATTCGTACCCTTTGCAGACTAGCTATGGCTTTATGGCACACAGCTCTAAATCTGAATCTACATCTCCAGGCTCAATTCATTCCAGGAGAACAGAATCTCTTAGCAGACAGCCTGAGCAGAAACATTTCAGATCCTCACGAATGGATTCTAGACACCAACTTATTCAACAGGATTACTGCAGTTTGGGGATGTCCCCAGATAGATCTGTTTGCATCCCATCTCAATCATCAGCTGCCTCGCTTTTGCACCAGGTCCTTCCACAAAACAGCTTGGAAAGTGGATGCCCTGCCTTCAGCTGGAGAAGCCTTTCGGGATATGCCTTCCCTCCTCTTCCTCTACTACCTCGAGTATTACTGAAGATAAAACAGGACAAGCCCAAGTTCCTCATCTTGATTGCTCCAAATTGGCCTCGACAGTTTTGGTATCCAACTTTAAAGCACCTGTTCTTGGAGCCTCCTTGGATTCTCCTCTGAACCCTTCTCTTCTGTCCCAGCATCAGGGTCGGTTACTACATCCCAACCTCAAGACCCTTTGCCTGGCAGCTTGGCTCTTCAAAGGAATTTGATTTCTTCTAGCCTTCCCAAACAAGTTTTGGATGTTCTTCTGGAAGCTAAGGCTTGACTAGCACTAGGAAATCCTATGCCTCTAAATGGAAGAGGTTTGTTTTGGATGCAGGACCCGAGGCTGGGACTCTGGTGCCTGATCTCTCTCCTATTTTGCTTTACCTTCGGATCTTTTGTCTAAGGACTTTCCTTTTCTTCCATTAAGATTCATGCTTCTGCTATTTCTGCTCATTTCTATTCTGATCCTCCTGTTTTTCTCATCCTTTGGTGAGACAATTCTTGAGAGGGGCCAAGAATTTAAGACCTCCAGGACCCCCCCTGTTCCTGCTTGGGATCTTAATTATGTTTTAGAAAAACTTACTTTGCCTCCTTTTGAGCCTGCTGCATCTTCAGATATTAAGTTTTTATCTTGGAAGACAGTTCTTTTGTTAGCATTGACTTCTGCCAGCAGGGTCTCAGAGTTACAAGCTCTCATGGCTGTGGAACCATACTGTTTCCACCAGGACAGGTATCCTTGAGGACTAATCCTACTTTCATGCCTAAGGTGATTTGAAAGTGGCTTTAAATCAGACAATTCACCTTCCTACTTTCTTTCCTAATCCTCAAAATAAAGGGAAAGGATTTTTGCATTCATTGGATGTGCACAGACAGTTACGATTTTACCTGGACAAGACTACAGAGTTCAGAAAATCTAATCAATTGTTTGTTTCTTTTGCCTCCAGTTCTCTTGGAAAAGCTATTTCAAAACAAACGATTTCCAAATGGATTGCTTATGGAATCAGATTTTTGTTACACTCATCATGGGAAACAGTTTCCAGGTACTGTGAAGTCATTCTACTAGAGCAGCTGCCACTTCTACAGCTTTTCTCAGAGGAGTTCCTACCAAGGATATCTTGGGCTGCCACTTGGAGTTCTGTGCATACTTTTCCAAGCACTACAATCTCCCTCTGTATTCTAAGACTAGGGCAGGCTTTGCCTCTGCTGTTTTGCAGGGTCTTCTTGCTGCCCTTCTTCTGTCTAAGCCTCCTCCCTTTTTCACTGCTTTGGGATTCCACCTACAGTTATGACTGCAACAGTGAAACCACGAAGAACATGAGTACAGTTGTGTACACCTACCATAAATGTAGATGTTAGAGTGTCTTCACTATTGCAGTCGATCCCTCCCTCATATCCCCTCTTTTTCTCTTATTTGTGGTGTATTTGTTTCCTTGTTGGATTCATTTCTGATTTATTGGGACTTCTGACATCTAGGGCAAGAAAGGCTGGAGAAGATGGCGTCGGCTGAGGGCTATGTACCAGAGCGTACTGACGTCAGGGTACTAGCTTAAACAGCCGCCGGACCCAGACTTTGGGATTCTGGCCGACCTCGGGCTGCCTGCCGGCAGGAGCACCCTACAGTTACGACTGCAACAGTGAAGACACTCGAACATCTACATTTATGGTAGGTGTACACAACTGTACTTTGTGGCTTTGTGGGTTGGACCTTCCCAGGATTCTGGGGGTCCGGCCTTTAGAGCCATGAGGAGCGCTTTGGCCAAATCTTCTTTGGCTACCTCCACTGTCTCACCAGCACCTTCCCTAGGCACAGAGACTGGTTCCTTTGTAGCCCCCCTGTCTCAAGACAGTGGAGCCCTGGGGCCCTAGGTTACCCCCATTGGGGATTCCCCCTTTCCTGGGGGTCCCTCTGAAGAGTCTTCGGAGGAACCCCCTAGGAAAAGACAGTGCAAGAGGAAGCACGTCGACTCCCCTGACGAGTCTCTCACCTCAGACACCGATCTTGATGATGCGGAAGGGTCCCCCAAGTTGTCTTCGGATGATGTTTCCTTTGCGGACATCTTGGAAGTCCTCAAACAACGAGGCGGCTGGCAGACCAAACCCCCTTCTGCTGACGAGTCGGTGTTCCTCAAGGCCTTCGGGGCTCAACCCTCCGCCTCCTGGGTGTCCCCGCCCTTCAATGAGCTCCTAGATTTCATCTCAAGGGGAACACCCAGATTCTATGGAACAGTGCCTGCTGCCCTAACAAATTTTTGTCAGCACCCGAGGAAGGAATTTCTCACCAAGGTGTGGCTGTAGATGCTCTGGTGGAGGCATCTGCTACCCAACAAGATGTGGCAGAGGCTAGCGTCGTCCATCCTCCTAATAAGGAGTCTAGGAGCATGGACGACGGTGCGGAAGCGCACTTACTTCAGCAGCCTTTACTTTAAGGTCTCTGAATTACCTGGCCGCACTTCACTAGACTTCAGAGGATCTGATCAAGGAGCTTCGGATACCTGTCTGGTAACCTACCTGAGCAGTTAGCCCAGGCGGTTAGGCTCTCAGTTGGCTACTCTATGTCGATGCTCGAGACTTCGTCCATGAGGCTCATTTCTTATGCAGCCGAGGAGTAAGCGGGCGAGGCGTTGCTCACGGAGGCGAGCCTGGCTCCGCCTGTGTCATTTTCTTGGAAGCCTTCAAGTCTTCCTTTGCCCGGCGCTCCCTTTGATGGGTCCTCTTTGTTTGGACCCAAGGTAAAGACACCTTGACCGCTGTGAACAAGAGGGTAAGACTTTGACTGCCCGTGAGAACGCAGTTTTCCACTCCTCGGCCTTATCTCAGGGCTAAAGAGGAGGAAAATGTGGTTCGTAAATCTCAGAGCTTACCCCTCAGCAGGACAATCCCCTTCTAGAGGCAGAGGAGGGGGAAATTTTTCAGGAAGACGCCGTCCCAGAGGCGGCAGAGGCCCCCGCAACACTAGAGACCGCGAGTCCTTTCGTGGCTCTTCAACCTTCTAGCATCCCTGAAGGATGGCCCGGCTGCAGCTCGGGCCAGTCGAGATTAGTTTTCGAGGCACCTAAAGGCCTGGGAGAGTATCACTCAGGACCGATGGGTGCTCCGAATCATCGCCAGAGGTTACATTATTCCCTTTTCTCACCCCCCCCAACCCCCCCCCGTCATCCAGAAAAATCCCGGCCCCGCCACCCAGTCAACAGGATATGGCAGCCGTCAAAATCTCAAAGCTGCTTCAAAAAGGAGTCATCCAACCTGTCCCCGCAGACCAGACCGGATTAGGGACTTACTCAAAATTCTTTTGGTGCCAAAAGGGCCGGGGACTTGAGGCCCATTTTGGATCTCAGCAACTCTAAATCGATCAGTCAAAAGTCCAAGTTCGAATGGTCACCTTACAATCCATTCTCCGCTGGAGAAAGGTGTTTGGATGTGCTCCATAGATCTCAAGGGCGCCTATTATCACATCCTGATAGATCAGTCCAGGAGACATTTGCTTCAGCCTGGAGACAGTCACTTCCAATTCTGCGCACTGCCCTTTGGTCTCACCACAGCCCCCAGGGTGTTCACCAAATGTTTGGCAGTTGTGACTGCTCACCTGAGGAGTCTAGGATTCCAGGTGTTTCCGTATCTGGACGACTGACTCCTAACTGCCACCTCCAGGCGTCTACTATTACAGAACCTAGCATCCACTATATCACTCGGCACCTCCCTTGGAATCACCTTCAATTGGCCAAAGTCTGTGTTGCTGCCGTCTCAGCGGATTCGGTTTATCGGAGTAGAGATAGATTCAAAGCGAACGCGGGTCTATCTTCCTACAGAAAGGATAGAGACACTACAGGCTCAAGTCCGAGCCTTGCTTCTCAAACGCAGATCCCTGGCCAGGATGGTCCTGCAACTATTAGGCTCCATGTCGGCCACCGTTCTCCTAGTTCCCTTGGCAAGATTACATATGAGGATTCTCCAGTGGCTCCTGTCAGCCCAGAGGTCTTATCAGGATCTCCCTCTCAGTCACCTCATTCGGATCACGGAGACCTGCAAGCAGGACCTTCGTTGGTGGCTTGTGTCCTCCAATCTGGATCAGGGACGACCGCCGTTCCACCACCCTGTGGCCACATTGGCCGACGCCTCCCAGGCGGGTGGGGGGCATTACCTGGGCAGGTCAGTCCAAGGCAATTGGCAGTCCGACGAGAGTCTCCTTCACATCAACATTCTAGAAATGAGGGCGGTGCTTTTGTCTCTACAAGCGCTACACGATTGCCTCACTCAGGGTGTAATTGCCATTCAGTCCGACAACATGTCAGTAGTCTGGTACCTGAACAAACAGGGAGGGACCAAGATCCTATCCCCTTTGCAGAGAGGCCATGAGAGTATGGGAATGGGCAGTGGCAATAAGCGTTTTCTGGTAGCGACATATCCCTGGAAAATCCAGTGTAATAGCCGACAGACTGAGCAGGACTATTCTCTCCTCACTGCGGTGGTCTCTGAGCGATACAGTGGCAACTCAGATCTTCAGAAGATGGGGAACTCCTTGTTCTGCGACCTCTTCGAGGCCCGCTCAGCGAAATGCAGCAGTTCCTCTCTCACCCCAGCTCGAGATTTCCAAGGACGCCTTAGTCCATGCTTGGCCCACCGGCCTTCTATACGCCTTTCCTCCGGTTCCCTTCCTTCCCAGGGTGATCCAGAAGGCGACTCATTTAGGAAGCAAGATGATTTTAGTTGCCCCATACTGGCCTCGCCAAGTCTGGTTTCCCTATCTTCGGAAATATGCACTGGACAGTCCATGGTTCCTGGATCAGATCCCGGACCTATTGATTCATCAGTCGGGACAACTTCATCAGTCCCTTCACTCGAAGTTAACAGCTTGGCTCCTCCTCTTCCGACTATAGTCAGGAACCATAGTTTGGACCCGGAAGTCATACGTATCTTATCCTTGGCCCACAAGTCTTCTACTAGGAAATTGTATAATAGCAAATGAGATTTGCTATTTGGGCTCCACTCCGGGGACTAGATCCTATAACTGTCCCGGTGTCGGATGTCCTCAAGTTTTTAGCTTCTCTATTCAATGAAGGGTCTTCAGTCTCTACAGTCAAGGTCCAATTGGCAGCTATTTCCAATTTTCATGAATCTATGGACCCACCTTTGATGAGCAGCAGGTTGTGTAAAGCCTTCATGAAAGGTGCTGCGCTATTACGACCTCCGATTTCTCATCCTGCTCTGCCGTGGGATCTCAGTGTGGTATTACGTGCTTTGACCTCTTCCCCCTTCGAACCGGCAGCAACTTGTGACTTGAAATTTCTTTCTTGGAAAACTGCTTTTTTGGTTGCGATTACATCAGCCAGAAGGGTTTCGGAGCTTCAAGCTCTATCTGTCAAACCACCATACCTGGTTTTTCACAATGATAGAGTATCCCTCAGGCCTAATCCATCCTTTGTTCCTAAGGTTTGTTCCATTTTTTGTCTGCAACAGTCATTAGAACTTCCAGTTTTCTTCCCAAAGTACTCAAAAAGAGCGGAATACATCTTCCACACATTGGATGTTCACAGGCAATTGCTCTTCTATTTAGATAGGACGCAACAAAACCAAAGCCGGATCAGTTGTTTGTGTCCTTTTTGGACAATAAGTTGGGCAAAGTCGTCACGAAGGTCACTATTGCCAAGTGGATCAGGGACTGTATCAGTCATGCTTACTCCATTTCTAATAAAGAGCTTACAACCTCTGTGAAAGCTCATTCTACAAGAGCTATGGCTACTTCAATAGCATTCCATTCTAAGCTTGCCATTAGTGACATTTGTGCTGCTGACTCATTGATCTTCTCCGCACACTTCATTTCTCACTACA
Source organism: Protopterus annectens (assembly GCF_019279795.1). NCBI lineage: Eukaryota > Metazoa > Chordata > Ceratodontiformes > Protopteridae > Protopterus > Protopterus annectens. The sequence continues at coordinate 454,164,184 of NC_056739.1, forward strand.
AATTGGATATGTATTGTGGCATCCTCGTGAGCTTCCTTTGGTTCCACAGTTCTCAGGAGTGTTTTCCAGTGAGCCACCCAGGAATCCAGGTGCTAGGGACGCTGTCCCATCAGTTCAGAATGTAGGCTGAGAGATAGGGATCACATAACATCTTTTTAGTTATGTACTTACCATAACTTTGTGATGTTTGGGATCCCATCTCACTTCCCTACATTCCTAATAACCCACCCTCCTTCCCCCTGCCTTGGAGATCAGAAGAGACCGGATGGTCCGAGTTCAACCGTTTCATCTTGAAACATCTGGCAATGTTATATCAACAGTATATGTGTGGCTGTTGTTGCATGTGTGCTTGGACAAACAAGATCTGGGGAAGTAGTGGTGGTGCATCCTGGGATATAGAATAGCTCAGCCCAATAAGAGACTTCATCTATAGTATAAGCGTGCATGTAGTCGGAGCCGAGGATCGGCTCTCCGAGCCCATCAGTTCAGAATGTAGGCTGAGATGGATCCCAAACATCTAAAGTTATGGTAAATTACATAACTAAAAGTTTGGAAACTTCTGACACCATTCCTCTAGACAAAACCACTCCAGCAGTAGGCAGCCGAGGCCTCCTGCATCCATGTCCATAAAGGCATTCACCAGGGCTAAAGCTGCTAAACACACAAAAAGCCATGCCTCCCAGGGTTATTCCTCAGGGACCCACTACAGGTTCACAGGATTCTTAGTTTAGCAGAGGACCTAATTTCCTTAGTGGGGGCTCTCAGCCCCATCAGGACAGGGGCTCTCTAACCTCCTCCAGACAAAGGCCCAGGGTTGAGCCCTCTGATCCCCACTCCTCAGGAGGAGGCCTCTGATGGCTCTGCTCTCCTCGGACTACCAGAGGAAGGGAGGAGGCCTTTTTCCGGCCCCTCTGAAAGATTCTGATGCAAGAGGGAATCCTATCCCCTCGGCCTCCCCTCCTGAGGAGACTTTCCTTAGGAGGGAGACCCTGCACCATGTAGAGGCATTTCAAATGGCTTGGGGCCAAGAATTCTCTGATTCAGGAAGAGATTTAAGAGCACCTTTCTGCATTTACCTCAGCATAGACCTTTGG